>NC_057799.1:241458738-241496056 GCF_018294505.1 Triticum aestivum
GCGGCGCGGGGTACGGGTGGCGGCGGGCCGCCACGTGTCGAGCTCGGAGTGGCTGCGGGACTTCGTCCGGCGGGGTACGGACGTGTCCGGCGGCGGCGGGGGAAAAATGCTAGGGTTTTATCTGCGAACGTTTTCGTGAGGGGATGCATATATATAGCTAGAGGGAGCTAGGAGAGTCCAAATGAGGTGCGGTTTTCGCCCACATGATCGTGATCGAACGACCTACAGCATGGAAGAGAGTTTGGTGGGTTTTGGGCTGGTTTTAAGGGGTTTTTTTCTGCAACACACAAATGGACTTTGCGGATGCCCGGTTAACCGTTGGAGTACCAAACGACCTCCGAATGGAACGAAACTTGACCGGTGGTCTCCCGGTGGTATACTAGGGCCACTTGACAAGACTCGGTCCATTCCGAGAACGTTTGACACCCGCTCACAAAAAGAAAACAAGAGGGGTGCGCCGGAGGAGATGGGAGCGCCGGATTGCAAAATGGACAACGGGGAAAATGCTCGGATGCATGAGACGAACACGTATGCAAATGCAATGCACATGATGACATGATATGGTATGCATGACATGAACAAAATGCAAAACGAAAGACAAACCCGAGCACGAAGGGAATATCATAGCACATAGCCGAAAATGGCAAGAGTTGGAGTTACAAATATGGAAAGTTACATCCGGGGTGTTACAAAGGAGCCCGTGGTACCACCCGATGTCGTCCTCAGGAGGTTCCTGCAGGTTAGCACGAGGGGGGACACAAATTTCCACGATGACTGCCGGTCTGTCGCGGGTCGCTCTACAAGAAGATGAAGGCACTGAGGGCCTGGTGAGGTGACGTGCGCGGGGCATACCGCGAGCCAGAGCTCGACCGCTCAGATTTGTCGACGTCGCAAGGACGGACCCGAGCACAAGCGCCGTGCCAGCGTGAGTAGCTCCCGTGGTAGGTGACAATCAAGCAGGTGATAACGATTGATAGATTACACATGAGAAGCAGACTAGCTTAGGTAAACGGAAGAACGATTCAGGCCACTGGGCTGGACCCGAGCGGCTTGGGGATGATGCAGCCCGAGGGGCACCCCCAGCAAAGTAAGCTAAAGACGTAAAAGGATACATGCCGCAGGGACAAGCCCATGAGGCCTGGGAATGATGCAGCCCGAGGGGCGCTCCCAGCTAAATAAACTTGGAAAATGTCACTTGGTTCCGTTGCCGAAGGGGTGTTGGGGTAGCTGAAGATGCGTGGCGAAAGGGTTGCTCCTCACGAGCCACCGGGGCCCTGAGCCTCGGGAGGCTCTGGGGGTCCAGGTGGTTCCTTGAGGACCGTCTCCATCTCCGTCAGGACCGCGTGATGCCTGGCCTCCTGAGCCGCTAGGATGCTCTGCAAGTTGCGCTGGAAGGCAACTGCCACGCTCGGCAGGCCGAATGGCATGCGAACATAGCTGTGAGGTGGGCCCTCGCAACGTCCCACACGCGAAGGCCAGAAAAGCTCCTGAGATGCGGCTCTGTTGAGCCCTGGGATGTCGATGCAGACACGCAGCCCGCCATCCTCGCCTGGATGGGGAGCCGCGCCAGGTGGGTGGAGGTCGCCGCGCATGGCTCTTGCATCCTGTAGCTCCTGAGTGACCTTGGTGATGAACTCCTGAGCACTAGGCGCTCCTCGCCTGGTGTCCTCCTGAGGGAAACGTGCTGCGAAGCACGCTTCCACATGGTGCCCGAGCGCCTCCCTCGTGATGTTGGCAAGGTATGAGGCCCTCCAGAAGAGAGCCCCCGAGCCCTGCCAAAGGAGGGCACTAGGCGCGCCTTCCTATGCGAGGGAGGGAGGCGCCCTAGGCGCGGGCGCTAATCCTGATGTTGCGCCGCCAGAGGCGCTGCTCCCCTGGGGCCCTGTGCGGAGTAGCTGCTTCTTCTTCTTGGGGGAGGCCTCAGGAGGGTACTGCGCCGCATTTTTGTCGGGGTCTTTGATTGATGCAGCTTGGAAGGCGCGCTCGAGGGAGCACACCGCATATCTTTCTTCGCAGGGGACTGTGATGATCCCGACGCTTCCTGGCCTCTTGTGGACGTTGTTGCCATGGTGGGTCACTGCCATGAACTTGGCCAGGGCCGGATACCCGAGGATGGCGTTGTACGACAGAAGGAAGTGGGCGACGTCAAAGTCGATGAGCTCGGTGCGGTAGTTGTCGCGTTGTCCGAAGGTGACAGGGAGGCGGACCTACCCTATCGGGGTGCTGGAGCCGTCGGTTACTCCTGAGAAGGGCTTGGTAGGCTGAAGCTAATCGTATGGCACTTGAAGGATGTCGAATGTCTCGACGGACAGGACATTAAGCCCTATACCGCCGTCGATGAGGGTCTTGGTGACTTGTACGTTGCTGACGACGGGTGAGCAATGCATCAGGAGGGCGCCAGCGGTGGCCGCGCACTTGAGCTGATCTGCCGAGCTGAAGGTGATGGCACACTTGGACCACCTAAGCGGACGTGTGGCCTCGAGACTAGGAAGGACTACGTTCACCTCGCGAGCAAACTGCTTGAAGATGCACTGAGAGGCTGGGGCCTGAGCTCCGCCCAAGATGCAGGCGATAGCACGTGACTCTTGGAAGCCCCCGGCCCCCTCGTCCTAATGGTGGTCGTCGTACCTTCTTGGCGGTGGCGGCAGCAGAGGATGTCTAGCGTTGCCGTGGGGGCTATCCTCACGAGGCTGATCCCTCCATGCGCCCTCACGAGGCTGGTCCTGGTAGCGGTCCTCGCGAGGCCGGTCGCGCCACTCCTAGCGAGGGCCAAGATCGTCCCAGCGTCCTCCGCCTCGTCCTCCTCCTCAGCCGTAGCCCCCGTCGTTGCATTTGGGGTGTCGACCGAGGCGTCCCCGAATGGCCCTAAGCTCTTCACAGTCATTAGTGTTGTGGCTGTGGACGTTGTGGAAGGCGCAGAACGGGCGGCTGCTCTTGGACGACTCGGGAAGGTCCCGGCTGCATTTCGTCTCCAGCTCTGCTGCAAGCACGGCCACTCCCTTGCGCTTCACGTCCCTGGCCTTGGCCTTCTTCTCCTCGGGGTCAGCAGCCGGGAGCTCGAGGAGGGAAAGGCGCCCTTCCTCAGCTCTTGCGCACTTGGTCGCCAGGTTGAACAGCTCCAAGGTCGTGCACAACTCCTCGTGGATGGCGAGCTCCTCCTTCATCTTGACATCGCGGATGCCATCAGAAAATGCGGAGATGATGGCCTCGTCCGTCACCTTGGGGATCTTGAGGCGAACGTTGTTGAAGCACTGGATGTATTTCTGCAGGGTCTCTCCTGGCTGCTGCTTGATGCGGCGCAGGTCGCCCGCGGCCGGAGGGCGGTCGTGAGTGCCCTGGAAGTTGGCGACGAAGCGGTCGCGCATCTCGTTTTAGGAGGAGATCGAGCCCAGGGGCAGGTTCCGGAGCCACCAGCAAGCGCCATCCTTGAGAGCCATGGGGAACCAGTTCGCCGTGACTTTTTCATCGCTGTTGGCCGCCTTGATGCTCAGCTCGTAGAGCTGTAGGAACTCCGTGGGGTCGGGGGTGCCGTCGTAGTGAGGAGGCAGGTCTGGCTTGAATTTGCTCGGCCAGGCGACACTACGCAGCTCCGGGGTGAAGGCGCGGCAGCCTGCGGTGGCCACCGGGACCCTTTGCTGATGCAGAGCCTGCCGTTGGTGCCCGCGCACTGCCGCCGCAGGCGGCACACGCTCTTGTCGCAGTGGTGCAGGGAGCGCGGGCGCGTTCTCTTGTGGCCGGGGAACTTCTTGGCAGCTTCCTTCTTCTCGCGCGGGCGCCCGACGCGGTGGGTCATGCCGGGGGGCCGCGCGCCTTGGCGCCAAGACGCCGTCTTGGTGCAAAGGTGGTAGAGGCGCTCCGTGAGCCACGTCGCCCGCAGTTGGCGGAGGGCGAGGCAGCGAGAGAGATGGCGCAGGGGAGCCCCCTGCGGCGCTAACGAGCTCGGCGATGCGGTCCAGCCAGTCCTCGTAGAGGTCGTCGACTGGGCGGTAGCACAGGAGCTCGCGTGCCATGAGCAGCGCGGCCTGCGTGTCCGTGGGAGCGCGACGAGCATGAGACGATGAGCCGGCCGGGTCAGCGATGGAGTGGCGGTGCGGCCGTCCCGCCGCACCGAGAGGTGCAGCGAGGATGCTTGCTGCTCGTTTCTCGCCGGGCCGGTGGCGGCGTTGGCGCCAGGCGACAGGGAGGCCCGCCGACAGGAGCGGTGTGAGCGACGTGGGCTGCGAGGGAAGCCCGACGCTCACCGCGGGCTCGACGAGCGTCCGCCATGGATGCGACGAAGTGACGGGACGCGGATCGGCGGAAAGAAAGTTTCGGTGCACCCCTATCTGGCGCGCCAAATGTCGGATTTCGGGTTCCGGCAAAACCCTTGAGGTTCGAACACTGGGGTGCGCACGAAGATCTCTCCCTACCTAATCACGCCCTCGCTCTCGCCACGATCTCAAAGCCTAGCTCAACGAACCTGCAACACAAGAGACACGAGATTTTATATTGGTCCGGGCCACCAATGTGGTGTAATACCCTACTCCAGTGTGGTGTGGTGGATTGCCTCTTGGGCTGAGGATGAACAGTTACAAGGGAAGAACAGCCTCCTGAGGAGAGGTGTTCTTGTGCTTGGTGAGTGTGAGGATGGGATGGATCTAGTCCAAGATGAGTTGCCCTATGGTGGTGGCTAGTCCTATTTATAGAGGCCCTGGTCATCTCCCCAAATATTGAGCGCGAAGGGATCCAACAACGACCAAATTCGAAGGGAGACAACTGGTACAAGTTATCCTTACTAAAGGTGGTCTTCGCCAGCCAATGGCTCTGGTGGTGACGCCGCCTTGGGCTCCATGGTGACCTCCGTCTTGCCGTCCTGCTAGTCTTGGTCTCGTTGCACCGATATGGAAACCTTTGCCTGATGCCTCGGCACTCCTCGCCTACGCTTGCCCCTTTAGCACCAAAGAGGAAACGAGGACACTGTGCGCGCTGTCGCCCGCCTGGCGCCCACCTGGCTCCAGTCGTCATGGCTTGCGTCACAAGAACCTCGCGAGATGTCCCTTGCCATGATCTCTCCGCCCCTCGCGAGCCAGCTTGGTGGGGCCGCTTCCGAGGAGGTCTTGTGTCGTCCACCTCACGAGGCTTGGCCCCTTGCGACGGTCTTGAGTTTTTGCTGGTGAAGATGGGTCGTACAGGGCCGTTGTTGGAGCCACGCCGTGGGCCCCAGGCAGGCATGTCTGGGGACCCCCGTTCCCAGGATGCCGACAGCCCTCTCAGCCTGGCCGTTGCTTCGTGGGTGTGCAACAGAAGCAAAACAGACCTTGCTGCCGAGGTCCTGGATGTACTGCCTGAAGACGCGGCTCATGAACTGCGTGCCGTTGTTAGTGATGACTCTATTTGGCACACCAAAACGGAAGACTAACCCCTTAAAGAATTTGATGGCTGACTGTGCTGTCACCTTTCTCACTGCCTCCACCTCCGGCCACTTTGTGAACTTGTCGATTGCAACGTACAAGTACTCAAAGGCCCCGACAACACGGGGAAAGGGGCCCAGTATATCGAGCCCCCAGACCGAGAATGGCCAGGAAAGAGGGATTGTTTGGAGAGCTTGAGCTGGTTGATGAAGCTTCTTTGAATGGAACTAGCATGCTTCACACTTGGTTACTAGTGTCGTCGCATCCTGGAGGGTTGTGGGCCAGAAGAAACCTTGCCGGAATGCCTTACCGGCAAGGGCCCTCGACCCTATGTGAGAGCCACATATGCCTCCGTGTATCTCTGCCAATAGCTCCAGTCCTTCCTCCCGGGGAATGCACTTCAATATCACACCGTTTGGTCTTTTTCTGTACAGAACATCGTCGACAAATTGATACATGCCAGACTGACGGGCTACTTTCTTCGCTTCTTCCTGCTCCTCAGGGAGTTCCCCTGTTTGGAGGAACCAGACGGTATGCTGTGCCCATGCCGGAGCCTGGGGCTCGACGGCAAGGACCAAAGGCATTTCCTCTGCCATGGGAGCGGCTGTCTCTACGGCCAGGGCTTGACGCCCTGCCAGAGTCTGTTTCCCCATGGAGGTTCAGTGTCCACGGCAACATCCTTGCCGGTGGCTCCTGGGAGCTCAGCGGGGAAGTACTTGTTGGGGCCTGATTTCCTCCGCTTGTTCTGCTCTGTTGATGGTTCAACGGATGGTTGAGTTAATTGAAGCACAAAAGTACCTGGTTCCACAGGCAATTTGAAGGCAGTGCGTTTCGACAAGTAGTCGGCGATGTCGTTCTCCACTCGGGGAACATGCTCCGCTTGTATACCGTCAAAACGTTCTTCCTGCTTCCTCACTTCATCTACGTAGGCCTCCATCAATGGGCTTTGATAATCTTTGTTAACTTGCTTGACGAAAAGCTGTGAATCACCCCTGACGATGATCTTCTTGATTCCGAGGTCTGCCGTGATCCTGAGACCGGCAAGCAACCCCTCATATCCATCAGTGTTGTTTGTCGACATGTCGCTGGGAAAGTGCATCTGGACTACATACTTGAGGTGCTCTCCGGTGGGTGCAACGAGTAGCACACCAGCACCGGCGCCTTGCAGCAAGAAAGCCCCGTCAAAGTACATAATCCAGTTGCGACTTGTTTCCTTGCCGGGAAGAGTGGTCTCCTGGACCTCTTAATCGGGTGTCAAGGTCCATTCCACAATGAACTCTGCCAAGACTCTACTATGGATTGTCGAAGTGCTTTCAAACTTCAAACCAAAGCTCGACAGTTCCAAATCCCATTCCACAATCCTCCATGTGGCGTCTGGGTTATGCAATATCCGTTGCAACGGGAAGCGGGTGACGACGGTGATTTCGTGTGCTTGGAAGTAATGACGCGGCTTCCTCGAGGCCATAAGGAGGCCGAAGAGCGATTTCCGCACACAGGAGTACCTTGACCTAGCCCCCTGCAAGAGGGAGTTGACAAAGTAAACCAGGTGCTGCACCATCTTCTTCTGCACTATTTCATTTGGTTGCATCGCTTCTGCTTCGCCAGCGTCAGACTCTGCCGGGGGCCTTCCCTTACCGGCACCGGGCCCTACCGGGGGATCTCTGGTTTGCCATCTGCCAGCCCCGCCATTGCCACTGCCTCTCCGTCAACCTCCCCCTGTGCCACTAGCGCGGGGCTGACCACTTGGTTCGTTGCCGCCAGATATAGTAGCAACGGTTCTTGTGGTTTAGGCACAACCAGTATTGGCGTAGAGGAGAGGTACTTCTTTAAATCCTGCAGGGCTGCCTGGGCCTCTGGGGTCCATTCCATTGGGCCCGCCTTTCTCAAGATTTTGAAAAAGGGAAGGGCACGTTCAGCAGACTTGGACATGAATCTGCTCATGGCGGCAATGCAGCCAGCAAGCCGACGCACATCCTTGATCCGCCTAGGTGCCTCGATCTGCTCAATGGCCTTGATCTTGTCTGGATTCGCCTTGGTCCCACGCTGTGACACAAAGAACCCGAGAAGTTTGCCCGACAGAACACCGAAGACACACTTCTCAGGGTTCAGTTTGAGGTTGATCTTGCGCAAATTTGCGAACGTCTCTTCTAAATCTTGTACGAGTGTTGCCCTGTCCTTGGTTTTGACCACTATGTCATCCATATAAGCTTCCATATTTCTACGCAGCTGAGGTTGAAAACCAATTTGGACTGCTCTCGCAAACATCGAGCCAGCGCTCTTCAACCCGAAAGGCATTCGTAAAAAACAATACATACCACATGGGGTGATGAATGTTGTCTTCTCTTCATCTTCTTTCGTCATGAGTATCTGGTGGTATCCCGAGTAAGTGTCGAGGAATGATAACAAGTCACACTCGGCCGTGGAGTCAACAATCTAGTCGATGTGCGGCAACGGGAAAGGGTCCTTTGGTCACGCCTTATTGATGTCTGTGTAATCAATACAAAGTCTCCACTTCCCATTTGCCTTGCGCACCACCACCGGATTGGCCAACCACGTCGGATGGAGCACTCCCCTCACCAAGCCTGCCGCTTCTAACTTCCTGATTTCCTTTGTGATGAACTCTTGCCGTTCCAGAGCTTGCTTCCTGAACTTCTACTTGACAGGTCGCGCATGAGGACACACAGCAAGATGGTGCTCAATCACCTCCCTGGGAACGCCGGGGATGTCGGATGCTTGCCACGCAAACACATCGACATTCGCCCGCAGGAAAGTGACGAGCGCGCCTTCCTATTTGCTTTCGAGGGTGGAGCTTTTGGTGAAAGCCCCTCCCGTGCCATCCTCCTTGATGGACACCTTCTTTGTCTCTGGTGGTGCAACTCTAGATTTCTTGCTCTTGCCAGTGGAGCTCTCTGGCACGTCCTCGACGGCAGGACTACACTCCGAAGAGGTGCGCTTGCCGGAGTGGGTGCGAGAGGTCTTGCCGGTCATCTTCCCTCCCAGGGCTTCGGCCGCAGGAGCAAGTGCCTTGGCGGCAGTCGCTGCAACTGCCTCCCGATAGAGTTGGTCAGCGTAGATCAGCACGTCCTTCTTGTCGGAGGGGATGATGATGATGGTCATCGCCCAGGCATCTTCAGCGTGTTGTAGGCGTAATGGGAGGCCGCCATGAACTTGTCTAGTGCTGGGTGGCCGAGTACCCATTGTAGGGTAAGGGGATCTCGGCTACGTCGAAAACAATCCTCTCTGTCCTATAGTTTAAGTCGCCTCCAAACGTCACGGGCACCGTGATCTTACCCTTCGGATGGCTCCTTCCCGAGTTGACCCCTTAAAATGTGCCCGTCTCTTTGAGGTCTCCATCAGGAATCTGCAGCCTCTTGATCACAATAGGCGAGGTCAAGTTCAGACCGGCCCCGCCGTCAACTAGCATTTTTGTCACCTTGAGGTTGCGTATTGTTGGCGAAACCAACAACGGCAAACACCCGACCGCAGTTGTGCGATCAGGGTGATCATCGGTATCAAAAATGATAGGCGTGCTGGACCACTTCAGTGGCTTTTGAGCATCGAATGATGGTTCCGCTGCTGTGATCTCACGCGCCCACTGCTTGAGCTGGCGGTGAGAGGTGGGCAGCGAGGCGCCACCGTCGACGCACATGGCCTCCGTAGATTTTTGGAACTCGTGCTCGCCGGACTCGTCGTCCTCGTCATGATCATCGTCTTCTTGCTTCTTGTCGCGGCCCCGAGCGGGCCTCTCTTGCTGGTTATCCTTGTCGCGGCGACCTCCTTGGCCGCCACGCTTCTTACAGGATCCCTCGGCACCATCCTGACCCTTCTCCTTGTCCAGCCTCTCATACTCAGCTTTTTGCTTCTCAACAAGCAGCTCAACTTGCCGGCAGTTCTGGAGGTCGTGGCCCATGGTGCGGTGGATCTTCTAGTATTGCTTGTTGGAGCCTCCTGGCTTGTCACAGCCGCAAAGGCCCGGCAAGCGGCGCACCCAAAAATTTCGTTGCCGGGGTCGTCTGCCTTGGCCTTCTTGGCGGCGCCGGTGTCCTCGGATCCCTTGACGGCAAGCATGGTCTTGCCCTTGCGCTTCCTGTTGCGGCACCGACCCTTCTTCGTCGGGTCGGCTGTGTCTTCGTTTGTCGAGTCGGTTTCCGCGCCGGCGTCCTCGCTGGGGTACTTCCTCCCCTCTTCAGCTCAAGCGCACCTGTCGGCTAGAACATAAAGTTTGGCCACATCTTTGACCTTGTTCATCGCCATCTCTTCACGCATCTTGCGGTTGCGCACATTCTGTGGAATGCGCTGATCACGGCGGCGGGATGAACATCTGGGATGTTGTACTGCACCCAGATGAACCTCTGTATGTACTTGCGCAGGGTTTCACCTTCCTTCTAGGGGATGATATGCAAACCGCTTGCCTGGCCATGAGCTTGGTGGCCTCCGGTGAAGGCGCCAACGAACTCATGACACAAATCCGACCAAGAAGAAATGGAATCCGCTGGCAAGGGCATCAACCATGACATGACATTGGGTTTAAGTGCCAACGGGAAGTAATTGGCAAGCACCTTGTCATCGCGAGCTCCAGCAGCTTGCATCGCGATGGTCTAGATGCTGAGGAACTCCGACGGGTGGGTCTTGCCATTGTACTTCTCGGCAACGTCAGGCTTGAACATGCGGTGGGAGGGCCACTGGAACTGCCGCAGCTCATGGGTGAAGGCTGGGCAACCCACCTCGTAAGGTAGTCCACCGGAGCCCCCCGGAGCTGGGTGGTCCGTAGCGGGTCCCGCTCGCCTATCTGACTCATGGCGCGCTTCGCGCTGTCGGTCGATGGTAGTTCGAGCGTCTTCATGGGCTCGCTCCTGAAGAACTTGGTGCTAATCGCGGTGGGTCCGTGGGTCGGACGACGCTATGGAGATGTTATCACAAGCGTCATCACGACGGACCGGCACCCGCGGTAGCTGACGTGGGGGAGGAGAGTGCACCGTGGCCGCAGCACCTCCGGTCCTTCCACCACTGGCATGCGGTGGCTCGATGGAGCACTGGCCTGAGGGCCCCACTGGTCGTGGCTCATCTTTTTTGGCAACACCGACGAGGCTCCGGATGGTGGCTCTCCACTCGTCGAGCTTTTCCGTAGCATGAGGAAAGTCGAGGAGCAACTGTGCGCGTACCAAAGCTTCTGCTGGTGTGGGTGGTGGCGAAAGCTGCGTGGACCGTGACACGCTCCGACTTCTAACCACGTTAGAAGGATCTCTATCACGGCCTTGCGGCTATGCGCCATTTTCGCCAGCGCCTTGGCGTGCATGCTGGCCTTCTACGTCCCGCGAATGAGGCGCATGACTCTTCCCACGGCGGCGCCCGGGGTCACCAACGTGGTGATGCTGCTCGTCGCGCACAACCTGGGAAGAGCGCGTCGTGGGCGGCGGCGTAGGCATCTTGGAAGTCGCCGCGCCGCCCATAGGTGGCACGACGGCGTCCTTGGAGGGCCCCGCTGAGGGAGTCCTGGACTAAGGGGTCCTCGGGCGTCCGGCCTGTTAGTCATGGGTCGGACTGATGGACTGCGAAGATATGAAGACCGAAGACTGCACCCGTGTCCGGATGGGACTCTCCTTGGCGTGGAAGGCAAGCTTGGTGACCAAATATGTAGATTCCTTTCTTTGTAAATGACCTTTTGTAACCCTAGATCCTCCCGGTGTCTATATAAACCGGAGGACTTAGTCCGGAGGATAGATACATTACCATAGTCATACAGGCTAGGCCTCTAGGGTTTTAGCCATTACGATCTCGTGGTAGATCAACTCTTGTAATACTCATACTCATCAAGATCAATCAAGCAGGAAGTAGGGTATTACCTCCATAGAGAGGGCCCGAACCTGGGTAAACATCGTGTCCCCTGTCTCTTGTTACCATCGACCTTAGATGCACAGTTTGGGACCCCCTACCCGAGATCTGCCGGTTTTGACAACGACATTGGTGCTTTCATTGAGAGTTCCACTGTGCCATCCCCAAAAGGTTTGATGGCCCCTTCAATCATCAACGACAATGCTGTCCAAGGAGAAACCTTCCTCCCCGGACAGATCTTCGTGTTCGGCGGCTTCGCACTGCGGGCCAACTCGCTTGGCCATCTGGAGCAGATCGACAGCTATGCCCCTGGCCATCAGGTCAGATTCGGAAGCTTGAACTATGTCATAGACATCTGTGGAGACTTGATCTTCGACGGATTTGAGACCACGGCGACCGCCCCTTTTCACCCTGATGAACATGACTTAAATCTGTCATCGGACCGCATCGAGGAGGTGGCTTCCGTAACTGCTCTGGCTTTAGATCCAGAGCAGACCGCACCCTCCGAGGACGGGAGGCTCAACCCTGTCACGGAGGTCGCAGATTCCGCGATGTTGGAGCCGCGCATAATCTTAACATCACACGATATCTGTGTCACCGGAATTCTGGACTCGTCTCCGGCTATAAGTTTCGAACAATGTGAGTCCGCAGATGCCGAACTTGATCGGTTACCGATCTTCGAATTCAGCGCTGCAGACATCTTCCAGCATTCGCCCTTGGGCGATGTGCTAAATTCATTAAGAAATCTGTCCTTGATGGGGGACTCATAGCCGAATTATGTCCGGTTTGAACTGGAGGCTGATGATAGGGGAGAATTCCGCTTCCCACCCACCACCCACTTCATAGCCACTGTCGAGGACTTAACCAACATGCTTGATTACTGCTCCGAAGACATCGACTGTATGGACGACGATGCCGATGAGGAGCAGGGCCAAAACCCGCCGCCTACTGGACGCTGGACGGCCACTTCTTCGTATGACGTATACATGCTGGATACACCTAAAGAAAGATGACAAAGAGGATCCAGTTGAGGACAAACCTCCTGAGACACAGCGCAGACACCGGTGTCAGCGGCGCCGCTCTAAGTCACGTCATGCAAAAGACAACAACACCGCCACCAGAGAAAACAATACTCCGGACGATGTCGAAGACAATGAAGACCTCGTTGGGGCAATCTCCGTACAGGATGAACGGGAAGACGGGCATGTTAGCCCTGATGAACAGGCCATACACGAAGACTCGGAGGAAAGTAATTAGCTTCCGCTCTCCGAGGAAGAGGAGAGCCTCGGCACCGAGGATTTCATCGTGCCTGAGGAACCTCTCGAGTAGGAGCGCTTTTAAACGCCGGCTAATAGCCACCGCAAGGAACCTGAAAAAGAAGCAGCTGCTGCTTCAAGCTGACCAAGATCTGCTCAATGATAGATGGACTGAAGTCCTGGCCGCCGAGGAATACGGCTTTAGTGGCCACACCAAAAATTACCCGAAGCGCAAATTGCTACCTCAGTTCGATGGCGAGGCGCTGGAGCCCATACCATCATCTCACAACGCGGCCGACGGACCGCCACGCAGTTGGGATAAAGCGACAACTCAAGCCGAACACCAGACCGCCCCACCTCGCCATAAGGACAGGAATAAAATAGCTCGGGGTCTGGACAGTAGAGCAGGACCTACAAGATCGCTCTACGGATCACGAGGACGTGCCTCGACACGCAACGACGGCTACCTGTTCGGACGTGACAAACCTAGCCACGCCCGGGCCGAAAACCGCAAATGGACTCCATCGGAGGTACGTCGCGGTGTGGCCCAATATAGAGGCACAACACACCCTCTTTGCTGCACAAACGAAGTAATGGAGCACGAGTTCCCAGACGGGTTTAAGCCCGTGAATATCGAATCATACGACGGAACAACTGATCCCGCAGTATGGATCGAGGACTTCCTCCTCCATATCCACATGGCCCGCGGCGACGACCTCCATGCCATCAAATACCTGCCATTAAAACTCAAAGGACCAGCTCGATACTGGTTAAACAGTATGCCGGAAAACTCTATTGGAAGCTGGGAAGACTTGGAAGACGCCTTCCGCGACAACTTCCAAGGAACATATGTCCGGCCACCAGAGGCCGATGACTTAAGCCACATTGTCCAACAGCCCGGTGAGTCAGCCAGGAAGCTCCGGACTAGGTTCTTAGTTAAAAAGAACCAAATTGTCGACTGTCCAGACGCGGATGCTCTAGCAGGCTTCAAACACAGCGTCTGGGACGAGTGGCTTGCCCGCCACCTCGGTCAAGAAAAACCAAAATCCATGTCAACCCTTACTGCTCTGATGACCCGCTTTTGTGCGGGAGAAGACAGCTGCTTGCTCGTAGAAGCAACAACGCCAGCGATCCGGGCACTTCCGAAGTCCGAGACGGCAACGGCAAGCCACGACGCAGCAAACACAAATGTCGCAATGATAATGAAAGAACACGCGACACAGCGGTCAATGCCGGATTTAGCGGTCCCAAACCCGGTCAACGGAAAAATCCATTCAAGGCGAATAGAGACGGGCCATCCACTTTAGACAGGATATTGCATCGACCCTGCCAGATTCACGGCCACCCCGACAAACCAGCTAATCATACCAACAGAAGCTGTTGGGTCTTCAAGCAGGCTGGCAAGCTCCACGCCGAACACAAGGGGAGGAGGCCGCCCAGTGATAGCGACGACGAAGAGACTCACCAACCAAATACCGGGGTCAGAAGGAATTTCCCCCCGAAGTAAAAACAGTGAACATGGTATACGCGACACACAACTCTATAAGGGAGCAGGAAAAGCACTCCCTTCGGACTGAAGATTATACTGCGGCAACTTCCATACAAAACGGTCTTATTAAATTGCATACCTTGTTGGCCATTAAGCCACCAGTCTCCATTCAACAGGGTCGACCAATTCTAGAGCGGAAATAGCAGGCGGCTTCGGCCGCCCACCTCATATACATGCGAACTTCCTATCGCGCATACATAACTACGCACTTAAGATACCATGGGCATCGGCAGAAGCACAATGCGGACAAGCCTGCAAGCATTTCTGTAACATTTTTTCTCTAAATTACTTTTTCTTTCTTCATTATCTCTTAACAACAGGTGACGCAAAGGAGAAACATCTAACTGCTCTATCGGAGTTCGGATCCGTACACTCACCTAGGGGCCTACTTCCGTCCAGGAATCCCCTCGCCGAGGACAGGCGGCGCAGACGTGCGACAGGAGGTCCAAAATAACTTTTTGTAGACTGCACTCTTTATTTCGAGCCTGTAATATGCCTTTTTCCTCCGCCTTCGACCCCAGGCATGTCAAATAGCCGGGGTTGTGGTCTTTTTATCTATAAAGTAACCATTGGTATATCACTCGGGTCCCAATAAACATAAACCGTATTGATCATTCGTTTCTTTTTCAAAAATGAATTTGGCTCCTATGGTTGTTTCACACACATACCTTGGCACAACCTGCCAGGGGCTCGGTATGGGAACAAATGAGTTGCCGACAAAGTCCGAACAGCTTTACAGCGTACTTCGGCGTCGCGAGTTTGGCCTTATATGCATCAGCTCCGAATCATGTCTTGGGTCAATGGTTGGGTTGCCCGGCTCCTGTGCTTGCTACCTTGCGTTCCGCTCTATCCGCTAGGGTAGTAAAGGGAGAACAACTGCGATTGTGCTTCCGGTTCATTTGGTCAAGCACCTCAGTAGAGAAAGCCGAAAACCGACTGTCATGATGCTGCGAGAGCTAGTCAACCACTCGATGACTTATCGGAATCTTTCGCGATTCCATCCGTATTATACAAAGGACCTTTTTCTTCAGGTCATATATGTACAGCCCCATATTGGAATAAGCCGTACACATACCAGGGGCTATATCGTAGTCCCCCCTATAAAACTCCCATGGCTAAGTGAAAGTGTTAACGCCCTATAGTCCAATTGCCTTGTTCACCGCATTGACACCTCCTTCATGGACCATGATGTTGGGTCAAGAGTGCTCAGATGCTTTTCCGAACACTCCCGTATTTCCTACGAGGGGGCTGAAGCCGACGACTGGAAAACTTTCAGATCATATACAAACGGCCGCATAGGAGGAACAAAAGCCTTTTAGGCAAAACTAAAATATAGACTGATTATAAAAATTGTCTTTTACAATTTGGATACACTTCAATCGAATATCATGTCTTTCGAACATTGACCCTCTATCAAGCGGGCAGCCTCTAAGACATCCTCAAAATAATTCTCTGGTGCGTGATGGTCCTTGCCCTTGGGAGGACCCTTCGCCGCAACATCAATGGCCTTCATCTTCCCCCAGTATGTCTTAACACGGGCAAAGGCCATCCGTGCACCTTCAATGCACGCCGACCACTTAACGGCGTCGATACGTGGCACCACATCAGCAAGCCGTTGCACCAAGCCGAAATAGCTATTCGGAATAGGCTCAGTCGGCCACAGCTGGATTATGGCGTTCTTCATGGCAGCGCCAGATATCCTATGAAGCTCGGCCCATTGGGACATTTGTTCATTCAGCAGCAGAGGGCATTCTGATGCACCAAACTGTGACCAGAAAAGCTTCTCCGTTGCATATCCCTCTTGCGTTTGGTAAAACTACGCCGCGTCGGAAGAGCTCTTCGGCAAGTCCAAAAACACGTCTAGAGAGCTCCACACTTGGTTAAGCTGAGCATAATTTGGATCGCCAAACTTAGTCTGTAATGAAAAGGGCTTACTAGCGGCAATCTCCACAGCTTGCCGGATCTCCTCACGGGCCGCTCTAGATTCGGAACGCGCTTCTTTCGCCTCTCGCAAGGCCTTGTCAAGATCAGTCGTCTTGGCTTTATTCTCCTTCTCGAGGAATTCACAGCGGCCAGCGGCATTTTTTAGTTCGAGCGCCATCGTGGATATTTTCTCCTCGTCTTGGCGCCGAGCGGCCTGTTCGGCCTTTAACTTGGTCGATGCCTTTTCAGTAGCCGCATTACTAAATCGGGCCTGCTCCTTGGCCCGGGCTAGCTCCGCCCGAAGAATCTCAACGGCGGCGGCACCATCTGCAGCCATGCATATACCAATATGCAATTTTCAGCGTCACGCTTATATTATAAACACGTATGTGTAATGACTGCTCCGAATACATACCTTGCGAATCGTCAAGATGCCTATTTATTAACGCAATAACATCCCCTCCCACATCAAGCTTCCGCAGCAGCTCGGCAACTTCTATAGTCCGGGCAGTCGTCAGGGGCGACACAGCCTGTGTTCCAATTAACCAGATTATTCCCTGAGCATATCTTTTTGATCCTCTGATCGCCTCCCATGGGAAGCCAACCCGAGTCTCAGGGGCTACTACCTATACACAGGTGCATGTTGCAAGTAAAATATAGTTGCAAATATTACATCACAAACCTCGAAGCCTCTTAGTAGGCTCATGAAGGCTTCATTCAATCCGCTCTTCGTGGACAGAATCCTCTCAACCACCGTACCCATCAAGGTACGTTGTTCCTCTGAGGCAGATGCCTTCCGCAGCATATCCCTCAACATATCTGGCGTCGCTGGGTCTCCGGAAGCCGCTGTGGGAGCACGACCATCCTTTGAAGGAACCTGTTCACTCATCTCCAGAATCACCGTTGGTTGAAAACCGGATAGTCCGGGGCCTTCATTGTTGGCCCCCGAATCCCGGATGATCGGAGGCTCACCTTCGGGTACTGCCTCCTTCGTCCCTTGAGCCGCTTGTCGATCAAGAAAAACCCTCTGAGACGACACTTCGGAGTTGTCCGCCTTATTGGGCGAGGAGGCCGGGGGAGGCGTCTCACTTTCCATCATCTCTGGGAGAAGATCCCTCGAACAAGAGGATCGCTCAGGAACACTCTGCGCCGAACTGTTAAGACACACATGAACATTACGTGTCACTTCGATAACAGAAAAGGAACGAGATGTGATTAAAAGCACCCCGGATATACTTACAATTTGGTCGAACGCCTTGCCTCACGACGGAGCTGTTCAACGGCGCCGCCTTCCAATTCTGAGCCGCCCGACGATGGCATCTTGCCCCTCTTGGGAGTCAGTTCCTCCCAACCTTCGGAGGCGGCCCTTTTCTTCCTGTATGGAGAAGGGATGCTCGCCTCTCCTTCGCCTTTGTCTTTGGGCGAAGAAATGTTGATTTCCCCGGACTCGGTGTCTAATTTACCTCCGGAGCGAAGGCCATCCCTGGTCTTCCCACTCTCCACCTTGCCCTCCTCCGCCGGCGCCTGATACGGTGCCGGTGCCAGCATCCTTGTTAGCACGGGGTCCGCTGAGTCTTCGGGAAGAGGGGCCGGACACCTAATCCGTTCCGCTTTCTTTACCCAGCCCTGGAAAGAGATGGTTGGCTTAGTGTCTTACCATAGGATACCTGATTATGAGGTGTTCGGTGGATGGGTACTTACCATGGTGTCCGGATGGTTACAGTCAAGGCCGATGTCTTTGGTAGTATCCGGCCCCTGCTTTCGTTTCCCGAAGAATAATTTCCACATCCCCTTGTGCGTGGTGCCGAAGAAGTGTTGAAGTGTTCGCGGCCCTTCGGGATTAAACTCCCACATGCGGAGGGGTCGCCTCTGGCACGGCAAGGTCCGACGAACCAGCATTACTTGAATAATGTTGAGAATATCAATGTCCCTCTCAAGGAGGCTCTTGATGCGGCTTTGAAGAGTCTGTACCTCGTCAATTGATCCCCAGTCCAACCCCTTAATAATCCATGATGCGAGCTAGATTGGAGGGATGGGTCAAAACGCAGGCACAGCCGCCCACTTGGAAACATGAGGCTCGGTGATGTAGAACCACTCCCGCTGCCATAAGTCAGAGGACTTGGTGAAGGATCCTTTTAGCCAAAGAGCGCTATTAAGCTTGCTCACGGTAGCGCCACCACACTCCGCCTGCTTCCCCCCAATCGTCTGCGGCTTTACGTGGAAGGTCTTGAGCCACAAGCCGAAGTGTGGAGGGATTCGAAGGAAGGCCTCGCACGTGACGATAAACGACGAGATAAGCAGAACAGATTTCGGGGCGGGATCATGAAAATCCAGCCCGTAGTAGAACATGAGCCCTCGAACAAAGGGATTAAGGGAAAAGCCTAACCCTCGGAGGAAGAGGGAGATGAACACGACCCTCTCGCCGGATCTGGGGGTAGGGACAACCTGCCCTTCGGCAGAGAGCCGATGGAGGATTTCTGCAGTCAGATATCTCGCCGCCCTAAGCTTCACGATGTCCTCCTCTGTAATAGAAAAAACCACCCACCGACCAGGAAGGCCGGATCCGGACATGACTAGGGCTTGTGGTGGTTGAAACTTGGGTTTTAGAACTCGAGATAGCAAGGGCTGAGGAAGAAGCAAACGTGGAAGAGAAAAAGACGGGTGTGCACCCCTTTATAAAGGTCGTGAGTATCTAAACACCTACTCCTGGGCCTTCAAACTTGTCTGTTTCCAAGGATTTGTTCCATAGAGACGGTTGGGTTACCGACGTCTGTGTTGATGAGAGTCCCTTAATAAGGGGGACACGATCTCGACTTGGATAAGACGTGCCAATAACACCGCGCCTCGAAACATGGAGCGGCAGATGAAAAACGGTTCGAATTTATGACCGGGCAGACGTGATGTCATGTTACAAAAAGTTGTCAGCGGATTGGACTCGTGGAATATTATATTCTCTCTGCGGTTGTGTGTGGTGTGTATGTTACATGTCCGGACACGTTTAATACGTCCGAAGACTATCTTGGAGTTCGGAGGGAGGAACCCGCCTTGCAATGCCGAAGACTGATCTATGCGCCGGATACCTTGTCATTGAAGCCAGGTTCAGAGGCTACTGAGGGAGTCCTGGACTAAGGGGTCCTGGGGCGCCGCCTGTTAGTCATGGGCCAGAGTGATGGGATGCGCAGATACGAAGACCGAAGACTTCACCCGTGTCCAGATGGGACTCTCCTTGGCGTGGAAGGCAAGCTTGGCGACCAAATATGTAGATTCCTTTCTTTGTAACCGACCTTTTGTAACCCTAGATCCTCCCGGTGTCTATATAAACCGGAGGACTTAGTCCGGAGGATAGATACATTACCATAGTCATACAGGCTAGGCCACTAGGGTTTTAGTCATTATGATCTCGTGGTAGATCAACTCTTGTAATGCTCATATTCATCAAGATCAATCAAGCAGGAAGTAGGGTATTACCTCCATAGAGAGGTCCCGAACCTGGGTGAACATCATGTCCCCTGTCTCCTGTTACCATCGACCTTAGACGCACAGTTCGGGACCCCCTACCCGAGATCCGCCGGTTTTGACACCGACACCCGCGCCGCCTGCGGGGGGGCTCCGTCTTTAGATTTGGCGGTGTGCGGCCCGTCGTCTCGCGCACGAACGACGCCGCTCGCCAGGCTTTGATTGCCAGAGCGATGTGGGTGTTCGCGGGCCGCGCCTCGACTCCCACCCGCGACCGCCCCACCACTCGCCCGCACTGGTACGGGCCGTTCGGCTCCCAATGAACCGATCGCCGTGATCATCTTCATCTTGGGAGCCATGGTAATGAAGGACTGCTAAACTAACTGCTAGATCGGATTTTCACAACTGCGCCCCCTACCTGGCGCGCCAAAGATGTCGGTGGAAACGACACCTATGGAATCACTGGGATCCCTTCTACGGTTGGCGGGCGTGGGGTTGTGCAAAGAGCGGGTCTGGTAGTCAGAAAAAGGATCGTTTACCCAGGTTCGGGCCGCAAAGATGCGTAATTCCCTAGTCCTGCTTTGATGTATATTTGAGTGTTCTTGAGCTCTACAACTAGCTAAGGTGCGTGTGTAGTCCAAAAAGATCCGAATCCTTCTCCGGTACGCCTCGGGCCTCCTTTTATAGTCAAAAGGGGTCACCACAGTGGCACACAGGAGGTGGAAAGGTATAAAGTGTACAAGCTTAATGCGCTCCTTAGGCATCCCGTTGCTTTATTGGGGACTGTAACGAGGCACGTCCCGTCCGTCGCCGCTCTGCCTCGCTCTGACACGCATCCAGGCCAACGAGGCATGTAGCGCCACGTAGGCTAGTAGGCTGCTGAGATGGCATGGTGGTAGGGTCTTCACGAATATCTGCATGCCAACACACAGGTGCTTGCTGAGCTGGCCTGGAGGCCGCACGTTGGCACGCAGGTGCCTACCCAGCTGGTTGGGCTGGCAGCTGTATGGGAACGGCGGTGGAGTCTTGCCAGACGTGGGCCTGGCTGTGGCCCCGCAGGTGTCCTCGGCAAGGATCTTGCCGTGGCATCGCGGTCGTCCCGGCAAGAGGATTTCCTCGGCAGGGATCTTGCCGAGGATCGTTGTCTTCTGGTCCTCATCTGATCTCGTGTGCTTATGATCTTCACAAAGATCTACATGCCACCACGGAGGTGCCTCCCGAGCCTTGGTTCCAATGTGGTTGATGGTGTTGGAACCCTTGGGCTCAAGGGTGGCGTGCTCTTTTGGTGTTGGGCAAGTTGCCCAGGCAAGGCTCTTGCGGGGGCTGCGGAGGCTGCCCCGGCAAGGTTCTTGCCGGGGGAGTCCACTTCGCCCGCTTGCTCTTTGTGTCTCTGGTCTTGGCGTCGCTTTGCCCGTCTTCTGTGCCCCTGACTGGAGTGCTGCTCTAGTATTCTTTTACTTCTGCTTCCTCCCGTTGCCTTGCTAAGTGTGGCCGCAGGTGCAGCTCTCACTGCCCATGCACAAGTAGAGGGGTAAAAAGGAGAGCCCCTACTTTTGTACCCCGACAGTGAATGACCTGGTGGCGGAGTTCGCTCCCGAGAACGACGTGGTCGTGCTTGCAGCCGAAGAAGACAGTGTAGATGGTGATGATGAAGGCGACGACACGGACAGCAGCGCATCTAGCTAGCCCTGCATTTCCCTTCCTGTCCTGACATGTGTGCCAAAATTTTCGGATACGGCCCTGCGGGGCGTTAAAGCATTCAGGGGGGCCCCACATAACATATGAAATGACGATATGCTTATGAGATAGAATCTGGGACATGCCGTCGTGAGCCTGGAGTGGAGGTCTTCTTGGGCGGACGGCGCTGCCCGGGCAGGCCGAGCGGCCCAGTACTCAGCGTGAGATCGAGGAGCGTCAACCATGAGAACGGAGGAGCGGTGGCGAGTCGACCGGAGGAAGAGAGGCTCCGACGCCCCCCTACCTGGCGCGCCAAATGTTGGATTCGGGGCTCTGCAGACCCAAGATAGATTTGAACTCTGGGGTGTGTGCAAAGAACTCAATCTCACTAGTCTGCCAACTCGTCGATCTCACGACCTAGCTCGATGAACTGGAAGTAAATGGGACACGAAAGTTTACCTAGGTTCGGGCCACCTTGCGGTGTAAAACCCTACTCCTGCTTTGTGGTGGATTAGCCTCGAGGTGGGTTGACGATGAACTAGTACAGTGGAAGAACAACCTCAAGAGGTGTGTTCTTGTGTTTTGAGTGAGCTGGTGAGGGTGCGGATGGACTGGATTCCGATCCCTCTCTATGGTGGTGGCTAGGCTATACTTATAGTGGCCTTGGTTCTCTTCCCAAATGAAGGCGGGATGGGATCCCACAACGGCCAAATTTGAAGGGAGACAACTAGTACATCTTATCCTGACAAAAGGTAGTCTTCGCTTGCAAAGCTTCAGGTCGTGACGCCATGGCGGGCTCGGCGATGACCTCCATCCTGCCGTCCTGGCAGTCTTGGTCTTGTAGCATGGAAATGGAAACCTTTGGTTGATGCCTCGGGACTCCGCGCCTACGCTTGCCAGTTTAGCACCAAAGAGGAAACCTGTTGTACTACGCCCGCCGGCGAAGGCCTGGCCTTGGTCGTCATGGCTTCCGTCATCCGAACCTCACGAGGTGAGGGCTTGCGTAGAAATCTCCGCTCCTCAGGAGCCATCCTAAGGAGGCCACTCCTTCTGGAGGTCTTGGCGTAGTCCGCCTTGCGAGGCTTGGCCCCTCGTGAGGGTCTTGTGTTGTTGTTGCTGAAGATGGGTCGTACCAGGCCATCAATGGAGCCACGCGGTGGGCCGCATGCAGGCAAGTCTGGGTACCCCGGTTCCCAGAACGCCGACAGCGACCTTTTGGTGAACTGCACAAATCATGTTTTTCTTAAGAGTGTTTTGTGCAGTTGTACTAAAATGTCACATAGGCAACGTCTCTACATTTCAGTGCGACTGCATAAAGGGAGATTGGTTTTGCTCTATCCTCCTCATCCAACTCTGAGCCTAATCTTCTCCAACTATTTGCTTAATCTTCTCCAACTAGTTAGTCTTAAGAGAGACTGCAAAGGTGACCGGCTTCTATTTGTGTGTTTATTGTTTCATCAATAGTCCTCTATTATTGTAATCACACTTAATATCTTTGGAACAAGGACACTCAGCTCTATTTTAGTGGAACTGCACAAAATGATCGGAATGTTTCATGCTCCTGACAGCTACTTTTTTCCCAACATGCCTTGTTGATTTAGAGAGAGATAGGGGGAAGTTGCTGCCAATGAAAGCATGGATATATTTTAATTAAACACCTTCTCACAACTTTTTCCGTTGTGATGTAAATATTAGCTTTGATCTGCTAATCATTGAAATGCATTAGCAAGGAATTAGTTTTTTATTTTTTCGAATGAGCATGGATGGCAAGACACACGAAACAAAAGCTGAAAGCTCAGAGCATTGTACAATTTCATGCCGCTGGAAAATTATTTGTATAGTACGTCAATTATGTAAACAAATGCTGGAAGCTTGATAGCATTGCCAGAAGCCTCTTCAGCATCCATGTCCATGTGCCATGCACAAAATTATACTCCCTCCGTTCCTACATATTAGTCTTTTTAGAAATTTCAAATGGACATATTCTAGATTGTAGATTCACTCATTTTGCTTCGTATGTAGTCACTCGTTGAAATCTCTAGAAAGACAAATATTTAAGAACGGAGGGAGTAGTGCACAACCGCATGGGAGACTCAGCCCGATCATTGCGCCCCACTATAGTGAGTAATGAGCAGTCAAATCATAAGCCCCCACCTTTCCCACTGTAAGTTGCTCAGAAGAAGCAACCATCAATACGCTCTTCTTTGAATCCGCTCATACTACTCGCTCTGTCACTATTTATAGAGCGCGCTTCAACAATCTCTGGGACCAAGACGACTAGCGACCGGCCTCAAAAATAGCCGGTAGTTATAGTATGGCGTCTATTACTAGAGGAAATAATGCATACACACATGCATGCAGTGCTTCCACCCCGGGTACACACATGCATGCACTTACTACACTTCGCGTACACACCTACATCGAGAGAAAATTGTGGACTTGATTGCGGTTACCACGCCCTAATTAATTGAGCGTTAAAACAAACACATCTAAAATCTCTCTGGTGGTGGAAATGCATGGAGGGAAATGCATGAGAATGAAGCACGCCTTGTAAACTATGACGGAGGGAGGAGTAGTATGAAGGTGCAAAACCAAGTACGCGTATGGCCAGTCCGTCAATGCACTTCCTCTTGGCGTATCAATGACATGTGGGACTGGAGTGTGAGCAAACCGATCTCAATTGATGGCAAAATGGCCAACCCGTCGTTCCTTGAGAGAGACGAGGAGCGAGAAAACACAGACGGGCTCGCACGGAGGCCAAGATATATTCAAGCACGATTGATCGATATCATCATTACATGTTCGATGTTTTTCAATAGAACTATTGGGCTGCCGTTTTCCGCACTTCTCCCGAATAAATGTGTACTTTATCATAGATTAAAATAAAATAAGAGTACAGACGCTCCACGATGCGGTTCCTAGTACATGTATATTAGTACTAGTACTACTCGTACTACTAAACCTTGCTCTTGGCTCTTCGCCTCTTCGGGAAGTCGAACAATGATGGTAGTACAGTGTATGCCTCTGGCAATCTGACATCGAATGAACTGTTGCGCGTCCACCGCCTGGGCGAGGGTAGGTTGCATTAGTCAAAAGCTTCTCCTCGTCCTGCGAGCCACTAGGTTTGAGGTAGATGGAGAGGGCGTAAGCGAGGTTCACCTTGTCTTGCAAGCTTCTCCTCGTTATGCGAGTTAACGGGACACACCAAAAAGTAGTGCTAGTCCATACTCCCTCCTTTCTGATTAATATAGCTTAATATTTTTCGTAGGTAAATGAGAGAGCTTTATTCATATATAAGCATTCTTAGGACGATCAGCCAAGAGACTGGTCAATAGGAAGCTAGGTACCCCGCAAAAAAGAAGAAGGAAGTGAGGTATTTCATCAAGCCAGCTCTCGGTCACATTCAAAGAGTAGCAAGCACAGTTCGCACAAAGATGCGCCGCAAGGTTTGTTGACCTTTTTACATGGTGAATAACAAAAAAAATAGAAAATATTACCGAGCGCTCCTATTTCTAACAGGATAGGAGCCAGAATTAAGCGAGAATTGTGGTGAGTGTTCCATGCAATTAACTCCATTATCACATGCGATAACCCTCGAAGAGAACCAAATGTGTTGAAGATTGCTTTATCACAGATTAAAATAAAATAAGAGTGCAGACTCTCCACCATCCGGTTCCTAGTAGTACATACCTCTATAGTGGTAGTACTAGTAGTAAACTTTGCGCTTGGTTGTTAGCCTCTTCAAGAAGTCGAACAATAATGGTACTCGTATAGTGTATGCTTCTGGCAATCTGACACCAAATTAACTGTTGCACGTCCACCGCCTGAGCGAGGGAGAGCTTGCATTAGTCAAAAGTTTCTCCTTGTCCTGCGAGCCACTGCGCGCAAGCTTCTCCCGTCTTACAAGCTTCTCGTTCGGCAAGTTGACGGGACACAAGAAAGTAATGCTAGTCCATACTGCCTCCTTTCCGGTTAATATGGCTTAATTTGAAACGAGGTAAATACACTATCTTTCACTGTATATTTGTAAAAATACGGTCAGTGGACTTCATAACATGCTCATTGCGCTCTATATATACATTTTCCGGTGTTTGTACGGTCACTAGCTCACCCTGGCTGAGTATGTGTGTGCATGCACGTGTAGGTTGAGCACTTGAGGGTGACCGTGTGTGTTCCGTCGTGTGCTCGGACATGCATGCATTAGGGTGTCGCGCGCAGTTTTGCGTCCATGTGTACGTGTGACTGTTGCATGCATGCACGAGGTTGTAGTCGCTCACATTCACATGTTCATAAGTCAATGCTTTGTGAAAACATTGCATGCAAGGTTTAATCATCCGTTGCTCATGCATGGATTCCCAATATTAATACGTTGGTAAAGACATTTTCTTGAGGGAAACGAGCCCATGAATTGAGTACAAAGGGGACCAATAAGCTAGGACGAAGGGAGTACTAGTAGTGAACCGGAAGGAGGGAGTAGGTACTAGTAGTACTACATAACAACGTGCAGTAACAAAATTCCTCTATGCGCATCCTGTCTATGTGTCATGCAAGAAAATAGAGATATGTACAAGTGAGACTCAGGAACAGTCATACACGTAGGGGGAGTACGTTCCACTCAAGAGCAGTCAATTCACACAGTAAGTTAGTCGGAAGAAGCAACCATCATTTCACCCTTCAATGACACGTACGCAATATAAAATTGTTGATATGGAGAGAAAAAGGAAACCTCTCCACTATATATACACTAGCAGGGGCCTAAGCTAAAATCATGCTTGCTTGGGTTGCTCTCTTCACAAGCATAGAACGACGGTGGCCGCACCGCTGGTCACTGATCCGGCCTGATACCGCCGTGGGGGGAAGAGGCGATGTTCTGCATAGACGCGGCCGATAGCGGCGAGGGAGAAAACCCACTATCGGTGCGTCCCGATCAGGGGTCCCCGCGGTATGGGCTGATGCCGCCTCCCAACCAAACTTTTAGCTATAGCCCGATGTCCCAGGTACAACTTCCTTTTGGAGCCGGCTTGCTCCACTGCAGCAGCTCCCCACGTAGCTCCATCTCCATGTGGATTTTTCTCTACTTCTACCGGCTTCTATTTGTGATGAGTTTATTTCTCATGAACTAGTGCCAGTACTATTATTCTAATCACACTTCTTCAATATCTTTGCCAACAGGGATGCTCAACTCGATTTAAGTGGAACTCACAAAAGCATCGTATGATCCGAGGGTGCCAGCCGTCTTTCCTTCGACAGGTTCGACCTAGCTAGGAAATTAAATCCTGTTTAGGGTTCAGGGTTTATGTCATAGGGACCCCATCAGTAGTTTTCTTGTACACACTCTCACAACTTTTTTCTTTAGTTGTGAAGTAAATACTGGCTATGATCTATGAATCATTGAGGTGCATCAGCATGCATGTAAGTTTTCCTTTGTATTTGATGGAATGTTGTAACGGGGCAACCTTGGAGTAGGAATGAAAATGGAAACAGAGAGAAACCAACGTTTCCTTTCATTGGATCGCGCCATCGAGCAAAACCAGTGTTTAAATCACGGCTGTCGCATTCATGTCTCACCCTCCTCCATGGCTCCACCCCACACGGCCGCTCGGCATGCCAGTCACCGCAAACCGAGTATACATTAACTTTCCCGCCTGCTTGTCAGTGGATCACGCCATGGATTAATAGGACTACTGGAAGAGATTGACAAGGAGGGGGAGGACAGCTAGCTGTAGCACAGACTCCCAAGAACTTTTTACATGCGTGTTGTAGCCGGCTATTGCGACCTTTGAAGGCGGAGCAATCACATGCACCGGGAAGCGGCGTGGGCGACGCTCTCTTAGCCGGCATGCGGATTCAATGCTTGCGCCAGTGAGAGGTCGTGTCCGCTCTGGCCAGGCATGAATGCGGCACTGACCGTTTCGGGCGGGAAGCACACGCGGGTGATGAAGAGGGTTCGGGTTGGTCAGGAGCGGGCGTGGCACCGGTCCCGATGCCCTCAAACAAGAGATGATGTACGTAAATATTGTTGCCTATATTATTAACAATGTAAATAATGTGCTAGTTGGACAAATATGATTGGAGATGGAGATATAGATGGAATTTTATGTAAACATGGATATGCATCTCTATGTGTATGTGTGTGTGCGCGATGACTCTCGCGACTACTCATACACACCATCGTTGTCTCGTTCTCCCTACACACACAAACTTAGTACCACCTCATTTTGTTCCTAGGATAGGAATATCATAGGAGTGGGAAACAATATGAAGTGAGATAAATGGAGTATGACGTACAAGAAGAAATGTACACGCATTCACTCTGCCTCCGAGATACCCGCGAGTACATGATGGAGCGCATTTGTACATCAAGAGGCAGCTTACATACGTAATAATTTGACCCTTTAATTTGTTTACTTAATAATGGAGGGCCGGGGACCACACGTGAGTGATACAAACAGCGACCTGGAAGCGGGGGCGTGTTTTTGATCGAGTTTTCTTTCTTGGTACGTTAAAAAAATTGTCTGCCAGTTTTCGTTTCTTTTTTCTGGGAATGCGCGTATTCTATTTAAAACCACTGCTATGGAGAGATTTTTTTACACCATTGTATATACATAGCCTCTTGTTTGATAGGGTTTCTCGCGTCTCGCTCTCTCACCCTCCCCATATCTAAACAAGATGACAGTGTCCACTCTATCTCTCTCCTCACCGGTCGTCATAGATCCGGCTGAATCCCGTCCGCTGCGGGAGGTGAGGAAGTGCAGCGTTGAAGTTGCTGTCGTCGGCGATGGAGGAAGACGATGCGCATCGTCCTCTCTGAGCTGGTGCTGGCATGGACAAAGGTCCTCCATGCCTTTGTTCCCTGTCGTCGTGTGGGCAGATCCCGCCCGCCCGCCTAAGCGACATCTCGCCGACCTGAGGTATAACTTCTTTTGGATTTCATGCTTCATTGTACTGGTCCAGCTCCCCAGGTCGCTACATGTGGGTTTTCTTCTATGCCACTACTCCCCAGCTCCCCATGTACATTAGCTAGGGTTCTTCGACTAGTCCAACATCACCTATTTTTTACTATTATAGAGGAGAGGCAACTCAAAAAGTTGTCTTGGTTTATGCCTCGGTGGAGGTATACATGTTGTTTCGACAAAAAGTACATGGTGGTTGTGCGGTCATTGTCCATATGCTCCTATTGCTGCTGCTAATCTAATACTATCACTGGTTAAATGAAGCAATGCCCATGGTAAAGTGACGTCCCTTTTAAGTAATGCTGATGTCAACCCAGAGGCGTCGATAAATGCTTATGTCCTACTTTTTTCTCGGGTATCCTGGTTTAGTTCCCATCAAGTTAATCATGATGCTTCTATTTGTTGGTGTACGTTTCATTAATTCTTATTGCAATCGAGATGTTGTAACATCCCAAATTTTCAATTTGGAATGTTATACATTAGATCATCATTACATAGCATATTATTTTGCATTTTGGCAAATCCTCGATAAATCCTAAGCAACTCAAGGACCCTCGGAGAGAGTTGGGGATTTTCCCGGTTTTTCATATTTGATTTTTATCAAATAATAAAACGAGGATTTTGGTTTTAATTATTTTTCTCTCCGAAAAATATTTCGTATTAAAATAAATGAGAGGAGAAAATATGACTTCTCCAAAATAACTGAAATGTTGGAGGTAAAAATATTAAAATCCAATATTGGATTTTATTCGAATTTTTATTTGCTATTTTAATTGCATAAAAAAAGTGCACGTTTTCAAAACTGCATTTTTGGGCCAAGGAAATGTTCATCTCGTTCTAATTATTTTAATTAGACGGGAAAAATTTGTTTTAGCATTTTTGGATTTTTTATTTATTTTTCTGCGATTTTTTTAGATTCGGCAAATTAAAAAAACGCCGAGCGCGCCGACTGGGCCGAAGCCCAGCCGACGGCCCAGCCTGCCCCGCGCGTGTCTCCCTCCCGAGCACGGCTCCCGCCGCCACCGAGTCCGGCTCGAGGCCGACGCCGCGCCGCCTTGCCCCCTCCCCCACGGCACCCCCTCCCCTCCTATAAGTACCCCCCTGCCCCGCCGCCTCTCCTCACCCCGCCGCCCCGACCCGCATCCGCCGCCGCCGCCAGGAGCGCCCGCCTCCTCCCGACGTCGCCCCGTCGACGCCCGAGAACCGCCGCCCTCGCTGCCCCTCGCCCGACCCGCCGGAAGCCCCGCCAGAGCCCCGCCGGAGCTGCTCGCCGAGGTAGCCGAACGCCGTCGCCGTGCCCGGTTTCTAAAAAAAACGCCCCGGTTTTTCTCTCTAAACCCTAGTTTTTTTATATAGATCGGTTTATTTTTTTCGGTTTTATTACTTAGTGAACGTTCACCGATCCGTTTGTTTTAACGAACGTGTTCGTCGGTTTGACGCTGTTAACGAACATCCGTTTGTTTAACTATTCGTCAGTTTTCTTTTTCGTCGGATTTTCCGCGATTATTCTAGATCGAGATTTCTGATCAGATTTTCGTTCTGGTTTAACTTTTCGCTCGTTTATCGGAATCAGGCGATTCAAGCGCCTAGAGTTTCATCTCAAAATTCTCTTTCCGTTTAATCTACTCAAACAAGTTTTTGCTACTGTAAAATTTGACTTAGATCCAGATTAGTAAACGAAGCTTGTTTCTTTCGCCGTTTGACTTTCGTTGCTTCGTTTGAGTTGAATCTTTTTGCAAACCGGAGTTCTTAAGTTGAACTTTCTGGTTAGATCTTTATTTGAGTTTTACTTGTGCATTAGATGAGTACTTATTGTTTGCTCGTTTGTTTGCGATAGAGTACCCGGAGTGCGCCACTTGCTACTTCGAATCTCTAGGTTTCACGGATCATCAGCAAGGCAAGTAACACTTTGATCATATCCCTTTTTCTACCCAGTTTTATTGCATTAGATCAACCCTCAAACATTGCATGGTTAGGATCTAATTAAACTGTGGGAATTGGGAAGTAGATGAGGTAGTACCTATTAACTATTTTATTATCAAACCCTTGGGAGTTACTTCTACGTTGCTTATATTGCTATGCTATGCTTGTAGACGTGGATTAGGTTTGAGAGATATTCACAACAGATGTGAAATTGTTAATTAATGGTTTACTTAAGGTGGCAACTAAAACTCACATCTGGGTGGATTGAGGTACCTGGGTATTCCAGGATTGCCTGTTTTTCTTTTGGACCGCCACCCAGGTTCAAAGGGATCATGAGATTATTCATGCTAGAAACTTCCGTGTGCAGCCGCAAGCTATTATGGGCTCTAGCATAGTTGATTAAGTTGTGTGAACTCTTACAGTGGTAGACTAGCAGATGTAGGGGATGTAGGTGGTACGGTCTATCACATCGTAAGGTGCAAACGCTTCTGAAAGACTATGTCTCGGTCATCCGTTTCTCAAACATCATGTAGTGCGAGAACCAAGCGGAGGCGATCGAGTCTTGTGGGAAAAGTGCACAAACCTCTGCAGAGTGTAAAAACTAATCATGGTTAGCCGGGTCCCCGGTTATGGACAACTTGAGTATCTAGTACTTGGGTTATCATATGAATCTCATCACCATGTTACTTTAATAAATTTTGTTGGGTTAATGATGATACTTAATTGGGATTGAGATGCTGTCAACCATCTCAATGTTTAACAACCACCATGATAGTTAAATAAAATTTATTCCTTTGAAGTAGGGAAAAACTGGCTTTTCGCAAAACTGTAACCATAGAGCTTTCTACCAGCCATATATGCATGTAGTATATTATTACTCTGTTCATTACTCTCTATGTGTTACATTGCCAGCATATTCCATGTGCTGACCCGTTTTCGGGCTGCAACGTTTCATGTTGCAGACTTTTCAGACGACGAGTAAGGTGCCTTAGGTCGTGGTCTTATACTCAGTGATGCCGTTGGAGTTGATGGACTCACTTATCTTCCAAGCCTTCCGCTGTTATCGTATTAGATGGCCTTAAGCCATATTTATCATACTTATTCTCTTTTGAGATATTCGTTGTAATAAGTGTGTGTTTGCTACTCTGTTATAAATCCTCCATTTGTACTATGCGTGTCAGCATTACTGATCCAAGGATGACACTGGTGCACAGCAGCACAAACTGTTTGAGGTCTGGTCGCTACAGAGGTGGTATCAGAGCACACGCTGACTGTAGACACGACCACTAAGCTTAAACCCTAGAACACTACTCTCTTCTCATTTCTGACTCCTCTCCACTTTCTAATCTTTTAGGAATGGCGGATGCAAGAAACAAGTTCATGCAACCAGATGAAGATACGCCTTTTGGACGACACCTGAAGGAAGTCACTAAGTACTTGAACATTGGAATACCAAGCATCACCGGAACCTACAATGCCACATTACCAGAAGAGGAGAGCTGGAAGATTCAAGTTCAAGTTCCAGGAAGGACGTTTACGCCAGTCACTGAGCCTATAAAGTTGTCTTTTGAAGCACCAACCTGGAGTTTAGGGAAGAGCATGGCAGCCCACATCTCTATGGGATGCATTGGAGAAGTCTACCACAAGGAGCTTAAGGATACTATTTATCAGATTTGTGGACGCCGAGACGAGCAATGGGAGATGATTAGCACCAAGAAGGATGGATCAATTGCAGTTTTCATCCAGGAGCAAAACCAACACATTCGTCGCCAGGAGAACTAGATGTGCTCAGACATGATAGATCTGAAGAAGGCATTGACTAAGATCAAGGAGTTGGAGGAAGAACTCAAGGCTACACGCGAGGATTATTTGGAGGAAATCGTCGCACTAGTAGGGAAGAATGACGACCTGGAGAAGAAGATTGGAGTATTCATGGGAAATCCAGTATCAAAAGGAGAAGATGAGGAATGCGCTTGCCCGGATAACTACATCATCATCGACGATACCGACTCGGACCCCAGTGAAGATGACTTTGTTGATGAAGCTGGAGCAGATATCATGGAGTCTTCGACTGATCAAAATTTCTAGTAGACCACCAAATCAGTAGTAGTATTCCCCCATATATATATTATAGTTCGAGCACTTTTGTAACGCTAGTTAGATCGATTGTATGCCTTGTTTGATTTGATTGAGTGATATTGATTGTGTTTGTCTCATGAGCATATGGGTAGTGTTTTCTCTCTGGACCTCATTCTATTCTAAACTCTCATCTTTTCTAACCTATCAGATGCCTCCGAGACGCGACACCGGATTTGTTTTCCCACCGGAGATCACACAGTTGATTCATAAACAGAATGCCCTGATGCAAGTGTTAGTACAGAACCAAGGCAACAACAACAACAACAACCCACCACCACCACCTTTTGATCACCTAGCCCGTTTCTTGAGGCTATATCCGCCGGTGTTTTCCAGCAGCACCGAGCCGATTGTTGCAGATGATTGGCTCCGCAAAGTTGGAAGGGAGTTGACCACTGCAGGATGCACAGATGCGGAAAGAGTGTGTTTTGCCGCACATCAGCTTGATGGACCCGCAGCATCATGGTGGGAGAATTACACAGCCACACACCCTATTGACACTGTCACATGGGACCAGTTTCAGCAAGCTTTCCGTATAGCCCATGTTTCAGCAGGAGCTATGGCTATGAAGAAGCGTGAGTTTCGCAACCTACGCCAAGGAGGACGCACCGTAGGCCAGTATGTGGAGGATTTCAGTAAGTTAGCACGTTATGCACCAGACGACATTGCTACAGATGCAGCCAAGAAGGAGAAGTTTTTGGAAGGACTGAATGATGAGCTGAGCATGCAGCTAATGGTAGCAACCTTCAACAACTACCAGGAGTTGGTAGATAGAGCACTCATGATTGAGGGGAAACAACAGCAGATTGAAAACTGTAAGAGGAAGTATGGACAAGGGAAGTATAATTCTGGAGCCCGGCAAAAGCCACATTTTACCCCGAAATCGGGAGGACAGTTTCAGCATACCCATGGAGGAGGTAGCTCGCACAACCATAATGGCTCCAAGAATGGAAATGGGAACGGAGGAAGCAACGGACAGAACCGTACCAACCCTTCAACCCCAGCTAAGAGAGACCTGAGTCAAGTCACTTGCTTTAAATGTCAAAAGACTGGACATTATGCCAATGAATGTCCTGAAGCCCAGAATGGTAATGGAAATGGAAGCTCTCGGAAGAAGCCGAACCCTTTCAACAAAGGACATGTGAACCACGTTAGCGTGGAAGAGGTTGAAGCACAGCCTGATGCAGTAATAGGTAAGTTTTTGGTTAAGTCATTTACTGCACTCGTTCTTTTTGATACTGGTGCATCGCATTCATACATATCAAGGGGATTTGTGGATAAGTACAAACTGCCAACCCAAGCCCTTAGGTCACCCATGTTAGTAACCTCGCCAGGAGCAGAGTATATGGCTAGTTTATGGTGTGGTCGGTTACCATTAAGGATTGGTAACTACGTGTTTCCCTCAGACCTAATAATATTGGAATCGCAAGGATTGGATGTGATATTAGGCATGGATTGGTTATCAAAGTATGGAGGGAACATCGATTGTGCCAGTAAGTCGATTTTGCTTACCACCCCAGAAGGAAGAAGGATTAAGTATGTATCCCGACATGTGCCGAAGAGGACTCAAGTGAATTCCTTATCAGGAGTTGTACAGGAGGAAGTACCAGTGGTGAAGGATTACCCGGATGTATTTCCAGAAGAATTGCCAGGCATGCCACCGGATAGAGACATTGAGTTTCTGATTGAACTTTTGCCAGGCACAGGACCGATATCTAAGAGACCGTACAGGATGCCTGCAAAAGATTTGGAGGAAATTAAGAAGCAGATTAAGGAGTTACTGGATAAAGGCTATATTCGCCCAAGTTCGTCACCTTGGGGATCGCCTGTACTTCTAGTGGAGAAGAAGGATGGATCATTAAGGATGGTCGTTGATTATCGTGGATTGAATGAAGTGACCATCAAGAACAAGTACCCACTGCCGATGATTAATGATTTGTTTGACCGCTTACAAGGAGCTAAGGTATTTTCCAAGGTCGATCTACGATCAGGATACCACCAGTTGAAGATTCGAGAGCAGGATATACCTAAGACGGCTTTTACCACCAGGTATGGGCTGTATGAGTATACCGTTATGTCATTTGGTCTGACTAACGCACCTGCCTATTTCATGAACCTGATGAACAAGGTGTTTATGGAGTTTTTGGATAAGTTCGTCGTAGTGTTCCTTGATGATATTTTGATCTACTCAAAGAATGAAGAGGAGAATAAGGAGCATTTGCGTTTGGTACTTGAGAAACTCAGAGAACATCAGCTGTACGCCAAGTTCAGCAAATGTGAGTTTTGGCTGAGGGAAGTTGGATTCCTCGGACATGTTATATCCGGAGAAGGAATAGCGGTAGACCCCGCCAAAGTTGACACAGTAACAAGTTGGGAATCACCCACGTCAGTTGGAGAAATCCGGAGTTTCCTTGGACTCGCAGGATACTACCGAAGATTCATTGAGAATTTCTCAAAGATTGCAAAACCCATGACTGAGCTATTGAAGAAGGACACCAAATTCAATTGGACTGAGGAATGTGAAGCTACTTTCCAAGAGATGAAGAAACGATTGGTTACATCACCAGTGTTGATTCTGCCAGATCAACGCAAGGATTATGAAGTTTATTGCGACGCTTCTCGTCGAGGACTTGGAGCAGTGCTTATGCAGGAAGGAAGAGTTGTGTCATATGCTTCACGACAACTTAAACCCCATGAGAAGAATTATGCCACGCATGATTTGGAATTAGCAGCCGTAGTGCATGCGTTGAAGACATGGAGACATTTTATCATTGGAAACCATTGTGAGGTGTACACGGATCACAAGAGTTTGAAGTACATTTTCACGCAGAAGGAGTTGAATCTCAGGCAGAGGAGATGGTTGGAGCTTATTAAGGACTATGATATGAGATTGCATTATCACCCAGGGAAGGCTAACGTAGTAGCAAATGCGTTGAGTCGGAAGAGCCATGTCAACACACTCATGACAGGAGAGTTACCCCAGGAGTTAGCCGAGGATCTTCGTGAGCTATGTTTGGAGATAGTTCCAAGAGGCTATTTAGTAACATTGGATATTCAGTCTACCCTGATGGAAAAGATCAGAGAAGCTCAGAAGACAGACAAGGAAATTAACGAGATAAAGGAAAAGATGAGCAAAGGAAAAGCCAAGGGATTTTCGTGAGGATGAGCACGATACCTTATGGTTTGAGGACCGCGTTTACGTGCCCAATGATCTGGAGATCAGGAAATTGATCTTGCAAGAGGCCCATGATTCACCGTACTCGAGTCACCCAGGAAATACCAAGATGTATTTGGATTTGAAGGATACTTTCTGGTGGACCGGTATGAAGAAGGATGTTCCGGAGTATGTAGCAGTTTGTGATGTATGTCAGAGAGTGAAGGCAGAACATCAGAAGCCAGCGGGATTGCTACAACCATTGCCGATACCCGAATGGAAGTGGGATAAACTAGGCATGGATTTTATCACGGGATTGCCCAGGACTCGTTCAGGCTATGACTCAATATGGGTTGTAGTCGACCGTTTGACGACAGTAGCTCATTTCATCCCAGTGAAGACAACTTACACCAGTGCTAAGTTGGCAAAGATATACATGACCAGAATCGTATGTTTGCATGGAGTTCCGAGGAACATTGTATCAGATAGAGGAACCCAGTTTACCTCGAAGTTTTGGAATCAGTTACATGAAACCTTGGGAACCAGGCTAGAATTCAGTACAGCCTTTCACCCACAGACAGATGGACAGACCGAGAGAGTCAATCAGATTTTGGAAGACATGTTGAGAGCTTGTGCGCTAGATTATGGATCTAGTTGGGACGACAATTTGCCATATGCAGAGTTTTCTTACAACAACAGTTATCAAACCAGTTTGAAGATGGCCCCTTTCGAAGCTTTGTACAGAAGGAGGTGTAGAACACCATTGTTATGCGACGAAGTTGGGGACCGTCAGTTGTTTGGACCAGATTTGATTAAAGAGTCTGAACAGAAAGTGAGGTTCATTCGCGATAGGCTCAAGGTAGCCCAGTCCAGGCAGAAGAGTTATGCGGATTCTAAATGTAAGGAGACAGTTCATAAAGTCGGAGACAGAGTTTATCTTCGAGTATCACCACTTGGAGGAGTGAAGCGCTTTGGAGTTAAGGGAAAGTTAGCGCCTCGTTTTGTAGGACCATACAGAGTTTTGGAACGTATGGGAGAAGTTGCCTACAAGATGGAATTGCCTGAAGGATTGTCAGGAGTTCATGATGTATTTCACGTTTCCCAGTTGAAGAAGTGCCACGCAGAGATGGCTGAGATACCATTGAGAGATACAGTGCCACAGGAAGCGATTCAGCTGGAAAGTGATTTAACCTATGAGGAGAAACCAGTTAAGATTCTTGAGTATGCCAGCCGAGTCACCCGCAGTAAGGTTATCAAGTTTTGCAAAGTCTAGTGGGGTCACCATACTGAGGATAAAGCCACCTGGGAGCGAGAGGAAGATCTACGGAAGAACCACTCTCACCTATTTTCTAGCCAACCCGAATCTCGAGGGCGAGATTCATCTTAAGGGGGTAGGTTTGTAACATCCCAAATTTTCAATTTGGAATGTTATACATTAGATCATCACTGCATAGCATATTATTTTGCATTTTGGCAAATCCTCGATAAATCCTAAGCAACTCAAGGACCCTCGGAGAGAGTTGGGGATTTTCCCGGTTTTTCATATTTGATTTTTATCAAATAATAAAACGAGAATTTTGGTTTTAATTATTTTTCTCTCCGAAAAATATTTCTTATTAAAATAAATGAGAGGAGAAAATATGACTTCTCCAAAATAACTGAAATATTGGAGGTAAAAATATTAAAATCCAATAATGGATTTTATTCGGATTTTTATTTGCTATTTTAATTGCATTAAAAAAGTGCATGTTTTCAAAACTGCATTTTTGGGCCAAGGAAATGTTCATCTCGTTCTAATTATTTTAATTAGACGGGAAAAATTTGTTTTAGCTTTTTGGATTTTTTATTTATTTTTCTGCGATTTTTTTTTAGATTCGGCGAATTTATAAAAAACGCCAAGCGCGCCGACTGGGCCGAAGCGCAGCCTGCCCCGCGCCCGTCTCCCTCCCGAGCACGGCTCCCGCCGCCACCGAGTCCGGCTCGAGGCCGACGCCGCCGCCGCCTTGCCCCTCCCCCACGGTACCCCCTCCCCTCCTATAAGTACTCCCCTGCCCCGCCGCCTCTCCTCA
>NC_057799.1:241496523-241592056 GCF_018294505.1 Triticum aestivum
GACCCGCCGGAAGCCCCGCCGGAGCTACTCGCCGAGGTAGCCGAACGCCGTCGCCATGCCCGGTTTCTAAAAAAAACGCCCCGGTTTTTTTTCTCGAAACCCTAGTTTTTTATATAGATCGGTTTAATTTTTTCGGTTTTATTACTTAGTGAACGTTCACCGATCTGTTCGTTTTAACGAATGTGTTCCTCGGTTTGACGCTGTTAATGAACGTCCATTCGTTTAACTGTTCGTCAGTTTTCATTTCGTCGGATTTTCCGCGATTATTCCAGAGCGCGATATCTGACCAGATTTTCGTTCTGGTTTAACTTTTCGCTCGTTTATCGGAATCAGGCGATTCAAGCGCCTAGAGTTTCATCTCGAAATTCTCTTTCCGTTTAATCTACTCAAACAAGTTTTTGCTACTGGAAAAATTGATAGTTCGTTTAATCTACTCAAACTATTTTTTTCACGCACGATAAATTTTGTAGTGAGATTTCTTTCCGTGAGTTGCTACAGCATATGCCTCTTCACGACATAGATTTTTATTCGCGCAGCACCATAACGGCAGTCTCACACCCGCAACCACTTGACCTCGTGCGCTTATGGCAAATCCTCGTACACTTTTTGCACCTAACGGATCACACCCGAGGACACCACAGTCTCAGTAAGAGAGATTTGTGAGTAATCATTCGGGCGCAGGTTGCCCCAGCACACCGACAGCAGTTAGCACTCGAAGCCGCACCTAATCCTCATGATCGCCGCCACCGCAAAGAGCTAACACTCGAGCGGCAGCATCACGACGATCATCCCGGATCATCGCGCACAGGAGCACGGAGAGCCCCAGCAACGTCGCCAAACCTCCGCACACCAGGACCACGTACCAGTCCGGCATCACCTCCGCCATTAGAGCCTCGTCTCGGGCTCCTGCAAACTGAAATGGAGGAGTAGGAAGGAGAAGAAGAAGCGAGGCCAGGTGTGAGGCAGAAGAAAGAAGCACCGCGATCATTTTATAGCTCGAGATCGGTGTACGGTGGGCGAGGTCCACCAGCGCCGCTCGTCGCTCGATCACCGGTGTTCGGAGGCGAATCCGCAAGCAGTGCCGACAGTGCACTGGCCCGCGAGGTGAGTGCACGCTGCACCGGCAACTAGCACGCCGCGCACTACCGCAGTACGGCCTAGATGCCCTACGCGCTAGGCGTCGCCAGTGGAGGAAGTGCGGGGGAGCACGCGAGAGAGAAGAGAGAGCTAGAGGTAGAAGAAGAGGCCGACAGTGGGCCCCGGGTCCACCTGTCAGCCAGAGAGAGCACTGTGCTCTCGGGTGCGACCAACGTATTTTAGTAATTTAGAATTTATTCTAAATTACTGTATCCAACGTAGAAATATCTCGTTTTCCCCGACCTTGGATTTTTTTTCCACGCAACGCCAGTATATCACACTGTGGTTTTACACCACTTATTGCCCTCTCACTGTAGATACGTTGTTATTGCACAGTAGAAGGTTTTCTTTTGGTAAGAGCGATGTTTGTTCAAAACAGCTTTTTAACAAATCTCGAGGATGAGATTTTTCTTAAGGGGGGTAGTGTTGTGACTCCCCAAAATTTTGACCCTGTTTTATTAATTAAAAATTTTCCAGGAAATTAAACTTTTCCATTTGTCTGGATTTACCTTTTGATATTGTGGGTTTTTACCTCAAGTGGAAACTTTCAAAAAGTATTATTGGACTTGTATACTCTCTCTGCAAAACAATTCTTTATCAGTGGATTGAATTGCAAGATTGCTTTCCCTGAGCTTTATTCTTTTAAAATGATTTTTCATGAATTTGGAGTCTCTGTTGCACTGCAACCATTTGATTAATGCATTTAAAAATTTCACCAAAATTTGGGGATGTCATGTGATGTTTCCACATCACTTTTATGCAAAAATATCTTTTGGTTATTGGATATTTTGAGCTCTACATCAACTTTTCAAATCTGGTCCAGTAGGTATTTTTGCACTACAACCTATTTAAATATTCCTTTAAAAATTCTTCCAAGTGTTTGAGATGTCAGTAGATGCATATAGTTCAACTTTATGCTAAAACCCAGTGATGTTCTTTGAAAAATTTGAGTGAATCAACCTCATTTTCATTCTGGTCCAGCTTAGTGATTTGTACTGCAACCCTAAATTATCTTGCTCCAGTAACCCTAAGCTTTTTCCTGCTTATTGTCCTCCCTGCAAAACCCTTAAGTCCAGGAGAGTGGACCCATTGGAGGATTTTAAGTGCATGCAATAGGGCCTTTTTCTTCCTGTCCAAAACTGAAAGTTTGCAAAACTTGCACTAGCAAGTTTCTGGTTTTGCCCAAATTATCTTGCCATCATCACCTACATCTAGAGAGACCCTGATCTGGAGATTTTGGCCACTCCAAGAGTTGCCTAAATGCACTTAGCATTCTGTCGAACACTTGGTGTGCACAATCAGTTTTGACATGAGTTTTAGTTTGCACTGTGTACTTAATCCACTGACCCAGCAACCTTGTCCACTAAGATCCTAGCTACTCCTAACCTAGGTCTGCTAATTGCCAGCCTCACCCAAGCCCTATGGAATGCTTTGGCATTTGGCCGAACAGTTGGCGTGCACGCTCTAGGCGCCCCCAGAGCGCACGTTTTGCACGCGCGCGCACCGAGCCGCCGCGTCGCACTGCCGCCCTCGCCGCGTCCCGCCCCTGGCCCTTGCTCGCCTGCAGAGCCACGCCCTGCCCTCGCCCTCTCGCCAGAACCCTCCAAGCCACCCTGGCGCCCTACAGCGCCGCCGTCAGGGCTCCCTTGGCGGCACGCCAGCGTCGGCAGCAGGCTCTGCCATGGACGGCGCCGCCCACGCCACCCGCGCGCGCCAGCTGCCCCCTGGGAACAGCCCGAGCCTATCCACAAGCTCGTCGGCACGCGCTCGTCGCCGCCACGTCGTCCTGCAGCTACAGAACAGCGGTCGCCGGCGATCCTATCCACGGCCGCCGCGGGACCGACCGCGAACGCCTATATAAGGGGACCCCAAGCTCGACCAAGCACTCAGGCAACCTCGTTCTATCCCCCTAGTGCCCCAAACACCCAGCAATCGACGTCGGGAAGCTTTCTTCCCCGTCTCCGGCCAGTTCGGTCGCCGCCACAATCTAGTGCAATGCGTCGCAACCAGACCCTCCCACATCCATCCAACACCACCACCCGTCTCCCCATGGTCTTGCGGAGCTGCCCAGCGCCTCAGCCTCGACCAAGGACCACCATAGCCTGAAGCCCCTTTTACTCCCGAACCACCGTCCGCCGCGGAGCTCGCCGCCGGTGACTTCCTCCGTCCCCACCTGCCTAGCGCCCACCGGGAGGACTGCCCTAGACTGGCGGATCCATCCCTGCCCTCGGGGCCCCGTGGGGAGCTGTCGTTCGTCGACGGCGATCGCCGGAGTCCCGCCTCCGCTCGGGCAGAGAGAGAGGAGGGAGAGGGGGACTAGTCAAACCTGACCAGTGGGCCCCCTGGACCCACTGTCAGTGACCCACGCGCTCTTCCACACTGGATAAGTGGAAGCGTATATCCTCGAGTACGTATCCCCTACCCCGAAAGCGTATTCTGTATCGAAACGTTTTCTTTTTCTGGTTTTATTAAAAACAGAACTTTGACTGGCTATATCTTTTAAAATAAAACTCCAAATGAGTTGATTCTTTTTCCTACCTCTCTCCAATTTCATCTAGTTTATTTTAAGATTTATTTCAAAAATATTTGGGACAACTTTTTGTACTGTTTTTGAAATATATATTATTTGCATATTTTTCAAAATAGGAAATGGAGAGAGAAGAAAACTTTCAAAAAGTTTTGGAATGCACACTTCGTCTCCACAACATGAAGGCAAGCATTCTGAACTCTGGCATAATATTTTTGTGTGGTGTCTTGATACGGTTACAACACCACTCGACTTGGAGCATACATTATTTTTATGTGACGATAAAAATCATTCGCATGAGTGCACAATGGAGATTCTTTGCTGTCAGTAATGGGCATGCTGATGATAGTAGTCATCCTCGTGAGCTTTTCATGCATACCGGAAGGTAGCCGGGAAAGTCGCTGTCATGGGTAGACACGAGCTTGTCCCTAGTTCCTCGTCGAGACGAGTGTGTCCGGTATGGCATGGTGAGGTTTGATGGGTGGTGACTTTATCTGTTAATGGAAATATATTTGTCATATGGAGGATACGTGGACCTCCTGAGTCGGCCGTAGGTCGAGTCTTGTTCAGTAACCCCCATACTTGTTTAGTACTACCACTTGTCCCTGCCGCAGGTAGGGTACGGTTCAGTAAGTTGTCAGCCCCGTCCTAGCACACACCGTACAGAGAGGCCATGGTGGAAGATACCGGAGGCCTCCCGTAGGCATGCCACCTGGTCCAGGGGCATGGGTGTTTCCGGTTGGGACCGAGAGGGGGGCACCCCTTAGAGCGCGCGATATAAATTTGATCCCATGCTACGGCGAGGTTGTAGCCTCCCCACTTAGAGTTTTGCTTGACAGGTGTTGTGGGTGATTCCAGACACCGGTAAGTTAAGCTGGTGTGTGCAGGTCAGGCATGTTTTCAATTAAAAGGCCGTAGGCGGAATTAGTCCCGATGGAGTAAATAAATCCGTTACGCGTGGGTATAGAGTACACCCTCTGCAGAGGTTAAACCTATTCGGATAGCCATGTCCATGGGAAAGGACTACAGTCTGAGATGGGTCTAGTGACGGTCTTCGGATGGAGAAACGGCTAAGCTAGAACATTGTTTAAGACCTGTGACATATGATGATTTTGATTATTATTATTGTGGACTAACCATTTACATTGTTTGAATTATTGAGTATCCCTGGGACGGTGCTACCTCCTGGATACTCACTGTGACTATTCTCTTATAAGCCCTTTATGTGGTGTCGCATAGACGCCCGATTGTGGCATGCTTGTTATTTCTTTTATTTATAAGCCCTTTATGTGGTGTCGCATAGACGCCCGACTGTGGCATACTGGTTATTCCCTTTATTTATAAGCCCTTTATGTGGTGTCGCATAGACGCCCGACTGTGGCATGCTTGTTATTCCTTTTATTTATAAGCCCTTTATGTGGTGTCGCATAGACGCCCGACTGTGGCATACTGGTTAGTCCCTTTATTTATACGCCCTTTATGTGGTGTCGCATAGACGCCCGACTGTGGCATGCTTGTTATTTCTTTTATTTATAAGCCCTTTACGTGGTGTCGCTCAGACGCCGGACTGAGGCATGATTTATCTTATTATCCTTTCCGAGGCGTCGCTTCAGACACTCGATCGGTGCATTCTATAACTCTACTCCTGTAATTGCATATTCATAGTTTACCCGCATACGTGCATCTTGGATTTCGTATATTTCATGACAAACGTTATGATCATAGAATATTTCGGAGCATGTTTATCCCTTATTATATTATACCCGCGTTCCTAATGTTTGCGAGTACATTCAAACGTACTCACTGGCTTGTCCTTGGCTATTGTCTTGGCCAGATTTCTCGCTTGGAGAGAGAGCGTTGCGATGACAGCCCCAGAACCTACGCAATGATGATAGCAGCCTCGCGAAGATAGGAGTTATCCTGGTCAGCTGTTCTTGTGGGAAATGGAGTCCCATAGACGTAGATGGACCACAAACCGCTTCCGCCATCAACCACTAGAAACCAAGTGTTGTACTCATTGGCCACAATGGTCTTGTACTACATATTTTGTACCTTGCTTAGAATTTCTATATCAAGTTGGTGCCTCATCAGCTAACAGTAATCCTGGGGCTGGTGAGCACAAGGGCCACTTTCTGGAAAATTATATCCCGGAAAAACCGGTCCTGACAGACTTGGTATCAGAGCCAGGCTGACCATTGGCTAATCCTATCGTAGCCAGGTCAATAAACCTAGGTTAACCAACCCACCAGACCTTAACCCAACCCCGGCCAAGCTTCTCGTGGAAGATAGCCACACAGTGACCCCGACGCTTTTGGCAGTCGGTGCCCAACCTATCAGCATAGCCTGTCAATCCCGCGTCAGTGACCGACACCTAACATGTCTCACTCGCAAGCGTGCGAAGGAAGACTCCGTCCCCTTTTACTATAAAAAGGGAACGCTAGCCTCAACACAGCACATCACAGCCTCTTTTCCCCAAACCAAGCCACGATGCCTGGCCCCATTGTTCACAATGAGACCACAGCAACCAACCTTGGAGATTTTGTGACCGTGCTCGCAAACCTCACCCGCCGTGCCTATGCATTAGAAGAGCCCCCAGAATATGTTGTGTACCAAGGACTCATGAGCGGTGAGAGCCGTCAGTTCTGGGCCACTGTACACATCTATGGTAGGGGTCTATCACCAGAACGCCCCAACAGGTTCACTGGAAGGACAACTTCCTTTGAGCCACAAGCCATCCAACTGGCAGCTCGAGAAGCTATAGTTCAACTCCGGCACTTGTCGCCCAGAGTTAACTGTCGCTCGTTCTACTACTACCCTAGTCGTGACGGGTATGGTAGGCCGCCCCAGGTTGCCAACGGAGATCACGAGGCGGATCCTGCACTATTGCATCTGGTGCGCTATGTAAGTGCACTAGAGGAACTGTTCGATCAAATCACCCTTGATCTGATCGCAGCTCGTGGAGAACTGGTTCGCCGAGCCCCGGCGAGAGGAGAAGAGGAGCCCAACGCCGACAACCCAGTCGTGTTGTTCGGACACCCGATCGAGTCCTTGCGGTCTGCCCCAGCCATCGGCCAGAATACTTTGGTGTCCCCAGAAGTGCTTCGTCGCCTTTTGGGAACACGCTCCAACGGGATTGTGGCCAACAACCCCCGCAATGGTCATCATCGCAACCCCGAACCTGCAGCCCCTCAACCTCATCCGGCTAATCCCGACGGTGAAACCCGTGGAGAAGCCTCGACGTCCACAAGGCCAGCCCACTTAGACATTAACGAAGTTGACTAAGTCGCTCGAGTAGTAACAAGCCTTAATATTTCTACGCTTTGTAATTGTGTGATCTTGTATCACCATTTTTTTAAATGATGTCTGCTTGTGCGCCCCTATTTTGGAATAGTAGCCATGCATATGTACGTTAGCATACAGTTGCATCTTTTAAATTCCGGGTGCAGCTACCAAAACCACACCCGACGACACCTACAGCAATGCGTCACATTTATGAGATATGTGTATCTGTGACTTTGACCCCGACCCCAAACTAGTTACCCTTCACCACGGTAAATAACCCAGCCACAATGCTATATAAAAGGCCACCTCGTGACCTTGCCAAGTGCCCCTCACCTTGTGCGCAACACTCACAGCCATTTCTTTGCCATGCCGACCCCCAGTATTTATCTAAGAACTCCAGACGCAACCCCGGGTAGTTTTGTTAAATTACTATGGGACTTTACCTGCAGTACCATGAGTGCCATCCATCCACCCTAGTACGAGTTGCTCAAATCGAGGATCACCCCTTCCACCTCGAAGTATTGGGCAGTGGTGCACATCCCTCCCGCAAACCCAAACCAAGACCCAACAGAAGTTTCCTTCATGGGGAAATCCATGCCGACTCCGCATATGGCAATAGAAGCTGCTGCGTACGAAGCGCTCGCTCGTCTTCGATTTGCGGTACCCTATGCCAGTGAACGAGGATATTATTATTTTCCGAGTCGTGCAGCACCTGGAGAAGTTGCATCTTTTCCCGGTGGATGAATTGAGAGAGATCCAGTACTGGCCAACCTTGCCCAGTATGTTATCGCTCAGGAGCATTTGACTCAGCGGGTAATGGGTTATCTCCAGAGCCTCCCTGATTTAAATCCTCGGATCGCTATTGGAAGACCACTGAGGCCTGACCAGGAGAGACGCGTTCATCGACTGGTCAACCCGCTTCCCCCAATAGAAGAGGAGTGTGCCCCAGTACCAGAGACGTTTTCTCAGGACCCTGTCCGTTTACCATTTTTATTGTAGACGTCACCGCTGTGTTTATTATCCCGGTATTTATTTATGTGTTGTAACTTGCGCATGGTATCCAAAATCTGTGCGACGGATCAAATATTTAGTTTCAATTATGTGAGCAGTTTTACTGCGGTTATATTTGATTTAACTTTTTTTTTCACTCACGATAAATTTTGTAGTGAGATTTCTTTCCCTGAGTTGCTGCAGCATATGCCTCTTCACGAGATAGATTTTTATTCGCGCAGCACCATAACAACAGTCTCACACCCGCAATCACTTGACCTCGTGCGCTTATGGCAAATCCACGTACACTTTTTGCACCTAACTGATCACACCCGAGGACACCACAGTCTCAGTAAGAGAGATTTGTGAGTAATCATTCGGGCGCAGGTTGCCCCAGCACACCGACAGCAGTTAGCACTCGAAGCCGCACCTAATCCTCGTGATCGCCGCCACCGCGAAGAGCTAACACTCGAGCGGCAGCATCACGACGATCATCCCGGATCATCGCGCACAGGAGCACGGAGAGCCCCAGCAACGTCGCCAAACCTCCGCACACCAGGACCACGTACCAGTCCGGCATCACCTCCGCCATTAGAGCCTCGTCTCGGGCTCCTGCAAACTGAAATGGAGGAGTAGGAAGGAGAAGAAGAAGCGAGGCCAGGTGTGAGGAAGAAGAAAGAAGCACCGCGATCATTTTATAGCTCGAGATCGGTGTACGGTGGGCGAGGTCTACCAGCGCCGCTCGTCGCTCGATCACCGATGTTCGGAGGCAAATCCGCGAGCAGTGCCGACAGTGCACTGGCCCGCGAGGTGAGTGCACGCTGCACCAGCAGCTAGCACGCTGCGCACTACCGCAGTACGGCCTAGATGCCCTAAGCGCTAGGCGTCGTCGGTGGAGGAAGCGCGGGGGAGCACGCGAGGGAGAAGAGAGAGCCAGAGGTAGAACACGAGGCCGACAGTGGGCCCCGGGTCCACCTGTCAGCCAGAGAGAGCACTGTGCTCTCGGGTGCGACCAGCGTATTTTAGTAATTTAGAATTTATTCTAAATTACTGTATCCAACGTAGAAATATCTCGTTTTCCCCGACCTTGGATTTTTTTTCCACGCAACGCCAGTATACCACACTGTGGTTTTACACCACTTATTGCCCTCTCACTGTAGATACGTTGTTATTGCACAGTAGAAGGTTTTCTTTTGGTAAGAGCGATGTTTGTTCAAAACAGCTTTTTAACAAATCTCGAGGACGAGATTTTTCTTAAGGGGGGTAGTGTTGTGACACCCCAAAATTTTGACCCTGTTTTATTAATTAAAATTTTGCCAGGAAATTAAACTTTTCCATTTGTCTGGATTTACCTTTTGATATTGTGGGTTTTTACCTCAAGTGGAAACTTTCCAAAAGTATTATTGGACTTGTATACTCTCTCTACGAAACAATTGTTTATCAGTGGATTTAATTGCAAGATTGCTTTCCCTGAGCTTTATTCTTTTAAAAAGATTTTTCATGAATTTGGAGTCTCTGTTGCACTGCAACCATTTGATTAATGCGTTTAAAAATTTCACCAAAATTTGGGGATGTCATGTGATGTTTCCACATCAGTTTTATGCAAAAATATCTTTTGGTTATTGGAGATTTTGAGCTCTACATCAACTTTTCAAATCTGGTCCAGTAGATATTTTTGCACTACAACCTATTTAAATATTCCTTTAAAAATTCTTCCAAGTGTTTGAGATGTCAGTAGATGCATATAGTTAAACTTTATGCTAAAACCCAGTGATGTTCTTTGAAAAATTTGAGTGAATCAACCTCATTTTCATTCTGGTCCAGCTTAGTGATTTGTACTGCAACCCTAAATTATCTTGCTCCAGTAACCCTAAGCTTTTTCCTGCTTATTGTCCTCCCTGCAAAACCCTTAAGTCCAGGAGAGTGGACCCATTGGAGGATTTTAAGTGCATGCAATAGGGCCTTTTTCTTTCTGGCCAAAACTGAAAGTTTGCAAAACTTGCACTAGCAAGTTTCTGGTTTTGCCCAAATTATCTTGCCATCATCACCTACATCTAGAGAGACCCTGATCTGGAGATTTTGGCCACTCCAAGAGTTTCCTAAATGCATTTAGCATTCTGTCGAACACTTGGTGTGCACAGTCAGTTTTGACATGAGTTTTAGTTTGCACTGTGTACTTAATCCACTGACCCAGCAACCTTGTCCACTAAGATCCTAGCTACTCCTAACCTAGGTCTGCTAATTGCCAGCCTCACCCAAGCCCTATGGCACGCTTTGGCATTTGGCCGAACAGTTGGCGTGCACGCTCTGGGCGCCCCCAGAGCGCACGTTCTGCACGTGCGCACCGTGCCGCCGCGTCGCACTGCCGCCCTCGCCGCGTCCCGCCCCTGGCCCTTGCTCGCCTGCAGAGCCACGCCCTGCCCTCGCCCTCTCGCCAGAACCCTCCAAGCCACCCTGGCGCCCTACAGTGCCGCCGTCAGGGCTCCCTTGGCGGCACGCCGTCGTCGGCAGCAGGCTCTGCCATGGACGGCGCCGCCCACGCCACCCGCGCGCGCCAGCTGCCCCCTGGGAACAGCCCGAGCCTATCCACAAGCTCGTCGGCACGCGCTCGTCGCCGCCACGTCGTCCTGGAGCTACAGAACAGCGTCGTCGGCGATCCTATCCACGGCCGCCGCGGGACCGACCGCGAACGCCTATATAAGGGGACCCCGAGCTCGACCAAGCACTCAGGCAACCTCGTTCTATCCCCCTAGTGCCCCCAACACCCAGCAATTGATGTCGGGAAGCTCTCTTCCCCGTCTCCGGCCAGTTCGGTCTTCGCCACAATCCAGTGCAATGCGTCGCAACCAGACCCTCCCCCGTCCATCCAACACCACCACCCATCTCCCCATGGTCTTGCGGAGCTGCCCAGCGCCTCAGCCTCGACCAAGGACCACCATAGCCCGAAGCCCCTTTTACTCCCGAACCACCGTCCGCCGCGGAGCTCGCCGCCGGTGACTTCCTCCGTCCCCACCTGCCTAGCGCCCACCGGGAGGACCGCCCTAGACTGGCGGATCCATCCCTGCCCTTGGGGTCCCGTGGGGAGCTGCCGTTCGTCGACGGCGATCGCCGGAGTCCCGCCTCCGCTCGGGCAGAGAGAGAGGAGGGAGAGGGGGACTAGTCAAGCCTGACCAGTGGGCCCCCTGGACCCACTGTCAGTGACCCACGCGCTCTTCCACACTGGATAAGTGGAAGCGTATATCCTCGAGTGCGTATCCCCTACCCCGAAAGCGTATTCTGTATCAAAACGTTTTCTTTTTCTGGTTTTATTAAAAACAGAACTTTGACCAAACGTTGACTGGCTATATCTTTTAAATTAAAACTCCAAATGAGTTGATTCTTTCTCCTACCTCTCTCAAATTTCATCTAGTTTATTTTAAGATTTATTGCAAAAATATTTGGGACAACTTTTTGTACTGTTTTTGAAATATATATTATTTGCATATTTTTGAAAATAGGAAATGGAGAGAGAAGTAAACTTTCAAAAAGTTTTGGAATGCACACTTCGTCTCCACAACCTGAAGGCAAGCATTCTGAACTCTGGCATAATATTTTTGTGTGGTGTCTTGATACGGTTACAACACCACTCGACTTGGAGTATACGTTATTTTTATGTGACGATAAAAATCATTCGCATGAGTGCACAATGGAGATTCTTTGCTGTCAGTAATGGGCATGCTGATGATAGTAGTCATCCTCGTGAGCTTTTCATGCATATCGGAAGGTTGCCGGGAAAGTCGCTGTCTTGGGTAGACACGAGCTTGTCCCTAGTTCCTCGTCAAGACGAGTGTGTCCGGTATGGCATGGTGAGGTTTGATGGGTGGTGACTTTATCTGTTAATGGAAATATATTTGTCATATGGAGGATACGTGGACCTCCTGAGTCGGCCGTAGGTCGAGTCTTGTTCAGTAACCCCCATACTTGTTTAGTACTACCACTTGTCCCTGCCGCAGGTAGGGTACGGTTCAGTAAGTTGTCAACCCCATCCTAGCACACACCGTACAGAGAGGCCATGGTGGAAGATACCGGAGGCCTCCGGTAGGCATGCCACCTGGTCCGGGGGCATGGGTGTTTCCGGTTGGGACCGAGAGGGGGGCACCCCTTAGAGCGCGCGATATAAATTTGATCCCATGCTACGTCGAGGTTGTAGCCTCCCCACTTAGAGTTTTGCTTGACAGGTGTTGTGGGTGATTCCAGACACCGGTAAGTTAAGCTTGTGTGCAGGTCAGGCGTGTTTTCAATTAAAAGGCCGTAGGCGGAATTAGTCCCGATGAACTAAATAAATTCGTTACGCGTGGTATAGAGTACACCCTCTGCAGAGGTTAAACCTATTCGGATAGCCATGTCCATGGGAAAGGACTACAGTCTGAGATGGGCCTAGTGACGGTCTTCGGATGGAGGAACGGCTAAGCTAGAACATTGTTTAAGACCTGTGACATATGAGGATTTTGATTATTATTATTGTGGACTAACCATTTACATTGTTTGAATTATTGAGTATCCCTGGGACGGTGCTACCTCCTGGATACTCACTGTGACTATTCTCTTATAAGCCCTTTATGTGGTGTCGCATAGACGCCCGACTATGGCATGCTTGTTATTTCTTTTATTTATAAGCCCTTTATGTGGTGTCGCATAGACGCCCGACTGTGGCATACTGGTTATTCCCTTTATTTATAAGCCCTTTATGTGGTGTCGCATAGATGCCCGACTGCGGCATGCTTGTTATTTCTTTTATTTATAAGCCCTTTATGTGGTGTCGCATAGACGCCCGACTGTGGCATACTGGTTAGTCCCTTTATTTATAAGCCGTTTATGTGGTGTCGCATAGACGCCCGACTGTGGCATGCTTGTTATTTCTTTTATTTATAAGCCCTTTACGTGGTGTCGCTCAGACGCCCGACTGAGGCATGATTTATCTTATTATCCTTTTCGAGGCGTCGCTTCAGACACTCGATCGGTGCATTCTATAACTCTACTCTTGTAATTGCATATTCATAGTTTACCCGCATACGTGCATCTTGGATTTCGTATATTTCGTGACAGACGTTATGATCATAGAATATTTTGGCATGTTTATCCTTATTATATTATACCCGCGTTCCTAATGTTTGCGAGTACATTCAAACGTACTCACTGGCTTGTCCTTGGCTATTGTCTTGGCCAGATTTCTCGCTTGGAGAGAGCGTTGCGATGACAGCCCCAGAACCTACGCAATGATGATAGCAGCCTCGCGAAGATAGGAGTTATCCTGGTCAGCTGTTCTTGTGGGAAATGGAGTCCCATAGACGCGGATGTACCACAAACGGCTTCCGCCATCAACCACTAGAAACCAAGTGTTGTACTCATTGGCCACAATGGTCTTGTACTACATATTTTGTACCTTGCTTGGAATTTCTGTATCAAGTTGGTGCCTCATCAGCTAACAGTAATCCTGGGGCTGGTGAGCACAAGGGCCACTTTCTGGAAAATTATATCCCGGAAAAACCGGTCCTGACAGGTTTGAGAGATATTCACGACAGATGTGAGATTGTTAATTAAGGGTTTACTTAAGGTGGCAACTAAAACTCACATCTGGGTGGATTGAGGTACCTGGGTATTCCAGGATTGCCTGTTTTTCTTTTGGACCGCCACCCAGGTTCAAAGGGATCATGAGATTATTCATGCTAGAAACTTCTGTGTGCAGCCGCAAGCTATTATGGGCTCTAGCATAGTTGATTAAGTTGTGTGAACTCTTACAGTGGTAGACTAGCAGATGTAGGGGATGTAGGTTGTACGGTCTATCACACCGTAAGGTGCAAACACTTCTGAAAGACTATGTCTCGGTCATCCGTTTCTCAAACATCATGTAGTGCGAGAACCAAGCGGAGGCGATCGAGTCTTGTGGGAAAAGTGCACAAACCTCTGCAGAGTGTATAAACTAATCATGGTTAGCCGTGTCCCCGGTTATGGACAACTTGAGTATCTAGTACTTGGGTTATCATATGAATCTCATCACCATGTTACTTTAATAAATTTTGTTGGGTTAATGATGATACTTAATTGGGATTGAGATGCTGTCTACCATCTCAATGTTTAACAACCACCATGATAGTTAAATAAAATTTATTCCTTTGAAGTAGGGAAAAACTGGCTTTTCGCAAAACTGTAACCATAGGGCTTTCTACCAGCCATATATGCATGTAGTATATTATTACTCTGTTCATTACTCTCTATGTGTTACATTGCCAGCATATTCCATGTGCTGACCCATTTTCGGGCTGCAACGTTTCATGTTGCAGACTTTTCAGTCGACGAGTAAGGTGCCTTAGGTCGGGGTCTTATACTCAGTGATGCCGTTGGAGTTGATGGACTCACTTATCTTCCAAGCCTTCCGCTGTTATCGTATTAGATGGCCTTAAGCCATATTTATCATACTTATTCTCTTTTGAGATATTCGTTGTAATAAGTGTGTGTTTGCTACTCTGTTATAAATCCTCCATTTGTACTGTGCGTGTCAGCATTACTGATCCAGGGATGACACTGGTGCACAGCAGCACAGACTGTTTGAGGTCTGGTCGCTACAGGTGTCGCTGCTAATCTTGTACCACTGCCAAAACAAAGTAACAACACTATATCCCTTTTTTATATTTTTGCAAACAGCGATGCGTATCTCCATACCCGGGCATGTCTTCCTCAATTTTAGTGGAACTGTACAAAATTGGATGGCCATTGTTGTTCCGCCTCACTGTCCTCTGCCACATGGTTCTTCCTTCCTCGAGTATGATTACCGAGAAGAAACAGACCATAGTGAGGATTTGTCGAACTTCATTGGTGCCACACCCAAACTTGATACCAAATGGATGATGCATCACCACGATGACCTATCGATGCTCATGGGTGCGTCTCATGGTTGCATCGGCTGGTGAAGCTGATCGACTTTCCATGAAGAACAAGCTGTCTTCCACCAGTGCTGTTTGCTTGTTACTCACGAAGATGATATCCTTCATCAGTTCACCTTGGTTGCGTTGGAGACGTAGTCATTTTTCACGTTGGTGCAATTTTATCACACAATTGGCTATGAACCAAATGTTTCCTTGAAGAAGGATTGACATTGGTACTAAGATCATAAGTTCTGTATTGATTTCTAAGCCTTCTCACAACTTTGTCTTCAACTCCCCAGTAATTTTATTTGTCCAGCTATTAACTAAATATGTGGTCAGACTTTGATTAAACAAATGGTGTGGACTAAAAACCCGGATGGATGTAGTATCCCTCCGTTTTTATTTACTCTGCATATTAGATTTGACTGAACTCAAACTTTGTAAAGTTTGACCAAGTTTAGGCCGAACACAACAAACCATAATTATTGAGAGAGGGCAAACTGTACATACTCTCAAACCTTTCCGATAATTGAAATTAAATTTCTTTAGTTGTACACACTCTCACACCTTTCCGATAATTTGGTGTGTGTGTGGTTGTTCACTTAACGGAGGGTAGTGTACCGCACGTGAAGGACAGGAAGCACGACCAGGACGCGTGGATCATTAGTGGATTGTAAGTAGTTTTCTTCACTAGTACATTAAATAAAAAGTTTTGTTTCATACTTACACAATTTAAAACGGTTGTTATGGAGAGAAAAAGAAAACCACTCCATTATATATTGGCAGTATACACGAGTACTATATAAGTACTATATAAGCTGGAGCCTCAGCGCTTGTTCGGTAGGGTTTGCACTCTCCACACTCTCGCCGCACTACATATATATATACACACACGCTGGAGGCTCAGCGTTCCTTTGCTAGGGTTTTCTATATTCATAGTCTCTCACCCTCTTCACAAAATCTAAACAAGACTGCGTTGGCCTCTGTCTCTCTCTCCCCCCTCACAGCTGGTGAAGGAGCCGTCCGGATCCCGTCGCACCAGCAAGGGGAGGAGGTGCAACGTTCACTCTGTCGCCTTCGGCGAGGGAGGCAATCCACTACCGGCTACGTTGTTCTCTTTCACCCAGCGCATGTGCCGTAGGGCCACCGACCCCTTCTTCCTCGCTGTCGTATGTAGTGTGGGCAGATATGGCCTCCCGCCGCACGCCTAGCCACATCCCAATGACCCTAATGTATAACTTTCTTTCAAACTGTCATTCCTCTAGCTGCATGCAGATCTTTTTCAATTCTGTAGTCGAATCTAGGTCACTGTTCAAAGAGGAAAGAAGGGTGGGTGGGGTGGAGCATGAATCTAGGACGTGGTTCAATGAGGAAAGGAGGGAGGGAAAGTAGTATCGACTGGCTATCCAGCCGCTTTGTTGGTTGAAAAGGGAAAAGGGGGTAACCCAGTACACACATCTGTAAGGAACTGATCTCTTTGTTGAAAATGGAAAGAAACTGGGGGGTCGGGTAGTTTGTGCAGGACTAGATTTGCTACCCTCACATAGGAAAAAGGTTCAAAGAGAACAAATATGGGACCAACGCATGTATGCTGCTTGGCAACAAACTCTCCTCACCCCCTCTATAAGTAGATGGAAGCACATGGTGTTGTTGCGACCACTCTCCCTGGAATTGTTTATGCTTTTTGTTAATCTAATGCTGCTGATAAAATTAAGCAATGCCACTCTCATAATTAACTACTGAATCTTAGTTCAAAACTGCAACACTTGTTAGGGATCGTCGGGAGTACCATTTCTGTTAGGGATCGGCCGGAGTACATGTTTAAGAAATGTATTGTTGAGACAATGTCTCTGTTATTATATCTCAGTTACAGTGTTTTACAAATGGTACTATCATGCTTTGTAGTTATTTCTACATGTTTAACCAAGGTATTGTTAAGATAATGTCTCTGTTAATATGAATCAGTCGCATTGTTTTAGGAACGGTACTTTTCTGCTTTGTCATTCTTTATACATGTTGAAACAAGGCATTGTTAAGATAATGCCTCAGTTCATATGAATGAATCACATTGATTGAGAATTGTTACTCTCCTGCTTTGTTTCCCATTAAGATAAGGTAGATCAGTATAAGTTTTTCTTTTGGGAGTATAAGTCATCAACCGTTATTTCTCAGTAATTGTTTCCCTTATACCTATTATAGCATACAGGGATATCAAAACATCTGCTCGGTTTTATTTCAACTTTAATTTTAGTTGAACTCCACAAAAAGAGCCAATGTGTTTAAGGCAAACTGTTGCATTAGTGGGTCTAGTTGGTCTTTGCACTTTGCAGAAAGAAGCAGTCACTGTTTGCGCTACATTACAGAAGGAATGATCGAGAAGCTTTAGAGTATTGTGGACGTTGGTGACATGACTAGTCTGCAGACCACGGAAAACTCAAGTCAACAACACGTGGGGTGCAAAATTCACTCCACAAGGAAAGGTATGACCAAGTCAGTCGACAGCGCAGCTGTAACAAACAAGGTCAGTATCGGCCTTCATCCACATGATCATGCTTTGTTATGTTGGGTTGATTATATTATATTGTTGTATTTTTTTGAATAAATGTTTAATTCAAGCTATGGTATTGCTATCTTTTCCTGTTAAGATAATGTAGATGATTATAGTTGTAATTGTATGTTTAATCAACTAGTACCACTATTATATTCGTCATGCTTTTTCTGTATTTATGCAGACAGGGATGCTCGGCTTGCTTTTAGTGGAACTGCACAAAATGTTCAGATGGTTCTCCGTAATACTTCATCATGCAAAATACATCGAATGGTTCTCTGATCATTCGTCGTCTCCTTGCACCTCGGACTATCTACTTGAATGGAGATGCCAATGTGTTTAATGCTTTACAACATATAAATACGAAATCCACCATGCTACTCAAGACATTATTTGATTTCAGTGGAACTGCACAAAAAGATATGTTGCTTAATCCGGTTCCATGTGCCATTTCAATGTGCAAACTGATGACAAACCATGCCCGTCTAAATGAAGCTACCAACATCTTCAAGGCGGAAGAATTCCCACAAGTTCAAGGAAAAAACTCTGTCCAGCAGAATACTACCTTTAAGAAGGGTAATAAGAAAGACAAAAAGAGAGATGGCTGCTTTACTTGTGGTTCAGAGGAACACTGGGCAAACATGTGCCCAAACAAGTAGAAGAAGCCAGGACATGACTCCAAGTCTGTTAATGTCACTCTAAGCAACAATGATGGGCATCTAGGTATGGTAATCTGTTTACCGTACGTTCGGTTTGTCAATCCACTGATTGTTGGGTTGACACTGGGGTCAATATTCATGTGTGTGCTGATGTGTCTTTGTTTTCTTGCAGCATATAAATACGAAATCCACATGGTTGCTCAGCTTGATTTTAGTGGAACTGCACAAAATGTTCAGATGGTTCGTTTCCTCCATAATACTTCATCATGCACAATACATCGAATGGTTATCTAATCATTCGTCGTCACCTTGAGCCACCGGACTATCTGATGACAAACCGTGCCCGTTCCACAATCATAGGCATTACATATTTTGAATGGCAAAAGCTTGTCAAAGTTTAATCATTGATGTTAGCAAGAAGACATTAGTTTAATATATTGGAATTGAAAAACCTTGTCAAATTTTGCTGATTGATGTTAGCCAGAAGACATGCATTTGATATTTTTGAGTGAGACGCCCTTTGCTGTGAGCAGCGTCAATCATTTTTTCATATTCATGTCTTCAGTTCAGAAGTAAATATTTACTCTGCTGAGGTGCATAGTCACATGAATGTTGACTTATGTAAGGTATTTTAAGAGTTTGTTCTGAATGTTGTCTATGTAATGCCAGACCTTGTGAGTTTGATTGCAAAGTTGAGCTTGGAATGCTGTGGCATGCGGCATCACGAGCTGTTCACCTTGCCTCCTGAGAATAATGCTTCATATTGTTTTGCATGTTGATCTAATGCCTGTGATTTGCATGTTAAGAAGATCATCCTCGTTTGTAGTTTCTATGCTTAAGAAGTTCACGGTCTTATGTTTCATTCATAGCCTATACGACAACTCGGGTAGGTTAGAGGTGAAACCATATGATCTTCCGACCAACTCATAAGCTTAAGCCATGATTGGATCGTCATTTTCCAACCAAAACCGCTTGTAAAACTGATGCTTGTAAATAAAAGCTGATGGTCTTGGGCGAAGCGCTTGGTTGGTCGATTTCGACTAGTAAAATATACACTGGTCTCTCAAATTACACGCGTAACTTACCGGTTTTTGTTACTGACCTCGGGCCCTCGGTTCCATAACGCATCTATTTTACGCCTTGTTTCCGATGACGAGTAAATTACACTTGTATCTTAATACATGTGTGAAACAATCCAGAGCTCCCAAGCGCGGCCTTACCGTTTCATGCCGTCTTAGTTTCTCGAAGGTGCTCATAGGTGTCCAATGATCCTGGCTTCTTGAATGATCAGCGGACGCTTTATCAGACCATCCGTAGGGCCTGCGAGGCCCTCTCCGTCATCCTTCGAGTTGTTGCGCTGACGGTGGCACCGAGCATTGTCAACATGGTTAATGAACATGAGGAATCAGGAGATGACTTTACTTGGAGAGGATGACAGTAGGGACCCACTAGGGCCATACCCGTACGTACGCAAGTTCCTCCATATTATATACAACTATAATTTTTTTGCTACCTCCTGGTTTCCTGACATCATGGTCCCACACCATCGTCAACCTATATAGTCACTAAACGAGGGAATTGCACAAGGAGCGGCCGATAGTTGGCACCCAGTAGCTCGAACAGTATTTGTTTTTTAGGTGTAAGCGGAGTTTTTCTTGAGCGATGTTTTTGTTGTTATTCAGACGAGCAGGGTATCAAGTGGGCGGGCTGTGGCCCATCTAGCCCAGGCTATTATTTTATGTCGACCAAATATCCAGCCCAGATATAATTTTTTTCAAGGTGAAAATGGCTAGCCCAGCTATACTTTTTTTGCGGAATACCCAACCCAGGTCAACTTGTTATTCTCCGCCCTGCTGGGCTGTAAATCTTTCCTATGAGGGATGCATTAGGCCTAACAAGAAAATGGGCTTTAAGAAATAATAAATGGGATGTAATTACAAAAATTGGGCTGTAAATATACAAAAACGCACCAAACAGGTAATTAGTTTCAAAATATTATTTTTTGAATTTGGAAATTTTAATTTCATTACTTATTGCACGCGCAATATTTCTTAGATTTTTACCTAATACAAATTCATTTTGAAATTATATTTAATATGACTCGAAATTTTGGGATAAAAATATTTTGGATCCCATCAAAATGTGGAATTTTTTGTTGAATTCTGTTTTGAGAGGTTGGTTGAAATTATTAATCTTGTCCTGGCTAGAAAATGGGCTGTAATTTTAACAGACTATAAATGGGTTGTAGTAAAATCCATTAAAATTCAAAAATGGGTTGTACATTATTACAAATCGCAAATGGGCTATATGTTCTCTGTCACAGTTGTGAGGCTCACTTGTGGGCCTACTATTTTTTTGGGAATTATAGTCAGTGACGCGTACGGAAGGCCTGTGGGCCTACTAAGGCATACAGAAGGCTTTGTAAATTTATAGTTAAGACACGATTCTAGCAGCAGTGGCTGTTGGATGTCCATCCAACGGCTGTAGTGCTTCTTCAATCTAGGATATTCTTGCTTGAGCCGCCCAAACCACTGCTGGCGGTACCGCCTGCTACCGCCTCCCGTGGCCGGATGTGCTGCCGCGCAGGCTTCACCGGCCCACTCTACTCCCAAACACCGTCCAGGCCATTCCTCTACTCACCAACACCTCCTGTTCTTCTCTGGTGACGGCAGCCTCACACCACAGCCGAACTAGTGAACCCTCGTACTCCCCTCCGCATGGGCATCCACTGCTGTGTCTTCGCCGGCTCCGGGTCATTCCCTTCGTAATACTTGCCATCGTTCACTGCGTTGGTTCTCTCTGCGCGGAGTGGTCAACTTTGTCAATAAACGACAACCATCGGATGAGGCATGTACGTGGATTGGCTGACAGTAGGGAACCACATTGCCCATGGCCGCACGCAGCACGGCAGAGATCACACGGGCAGTTTTACCCTACTCATGCTTTGGTGGATTGATGGTGGAAAGGTGGTAGTGGAGCATAGTACACTCGCCCGGCAAGGGTTGCCTTAGGGCGATCGTGGCTAAACGCGTATGGGGGTGTGAGTTATCAAACCTTTTAACCCTTTATACGGTTGCCACGGGCCTCCTTTTATATATCAAGGGGTCACCACAATGGCAAAGTAGTCATTACGCACTAATAAGATAGCAACAATGCTATCATACCTAACTCTACGGGCTGACACTGCACATTAAATGCACCGCTTAATGTCACATTGTTGGTTGCCCGGCAAGGCTTGCCCGGCTATTTTTCCAGCTCCACGCCTGCTTGCTTGACATGTCGCAGGACGAGTGTCGTCTGTGGGTTTTTCCTGTAGGGAGAGGCCGCCATGTGGCGAATGGCTGCCACTTAGTCACTCTGCGGCTTGACACCTCATAGATCGACGATGTGGGTCGTGGTAGAATGGTTGGTGAGGTGGTTTTGCCTCTGCGAGCCCCGGCAGGCCCTGCCGGGGTGCTTTGGTCATCTGCTGCTAGGGGTGGCCTCGCCCCTTGCCGGGCTCGCCTGTCCGGCAAAGGAGGCCTTTTCTTGACGATATCCTGCTTCTCTAGCTTGATCTTGGTCCCTGTGATCTGCAAGTTGGTCCTTCGAAACTCTTGGTTCCTCGTACTCTTACTTGGGCTGGTGCTTCAACCTTGTTCTCATGCCTGTGCACAGTCTGGGCAACAGACCCAGTGTGTGTTGCACCGACAGAAGCCCCCGGGCCTGCCCCGAATGCACTGCCGAGCGTCGCCGGGGTAGGGCCTAATAAGTGCACAGGCGGGGTTACTGAATAGGCTGGTCTCTTGAGGTCTTCTTTGCTTCTTCATTAGCCTTGATCCCGAGCCAGTTTCCGGTTTTCCCGTGACCACGCCCTTATCCTTGGCCAGGTACTTTTGCATGCATCATGTGGGGTAGGTAATGGAGGCGCGTGGTGCGGGAGAGCATCAAGTTGAGGGCCCGGTCGTCTTGAATTGGCGGAGGAGGACGATGGTCGACGGGTCGCCTCCACCGTGCTCTCCATCGACGCGTTCCCCGGTGCTCTCGCGCCCGTCGGGCTACCTCTCCTCGGGCCCGAGGGGGGCGGGTTGGGCTCCTGCCCAGGTGCTCCTTTTGACCTCCTCGCCTTCGACGACCATGCCTAGGAGGAGAGGGACAAGAAAGGGCATCACGGGGCACTTATCGTTTTTGAATCTTAAACTTGTAGGCACTTGCCAAATTCTAATTCAAATAATGTAATTCCTCGAGTCCATGCTTGTGTTCTGTAACGCTTGTACTTGTATCAGCATATAAATGAAAAAGATAAACCTTGGCGGAAACTCGTGCATGTGTATGTCCATGCAGAGGCGAGATGCCTCTTTAATGTAAATAAATGAGGTTTCCTCGACAGGCCATCCTGCCAGCACCCTTTTTGTCTGCTGGAGAGCTATGTCTACCGGGTTACAGACAAAGGGACCAGCCCCCTGCCAACTTCTTTCTACCAAAGGCCACTGTGACCATCCTGACCGAAGCAGCGTTCGAGTCATGGATGGGAGCACCTAATTAAGTCTCAAAAGAGTGGCGAAGCTTTCTCATGCTCAAGTTATAGCCTTACATAACACAAATGGACAAGAGGTCAAACGTATCTGTTTGGCTTGCTGGGGATTGCTGTGTCGGGCAACCTTCTCAACTCCTTATCGGGGATCGATGACAACTTGTTTGTACCCTTGGTGGACTGAACGCGCCTAAGGACAAGGTCACCTTCCTCAAAACACCGGGCATGAACCATGCGGCTATGATAGCGACGCAGGGCTTGCTGGTAGCGTGCAGCACGCGTAGCAGCCTGGAGACGGTTCTCCTCGAGTAGCATAGCATCGTTACACCGGTGCTGATCTTGCGCTACTTCATCCTAGGCAAGCACCCAAGCTGACCCGTAAATGAGTTCCGTGGGGATAACTGCTTCTGCCCTGTAAAGCAAGGAGAAGGGAGTCTGCCCGGTAGCTCGGTTCGGTGTCATTCTGAGGGACCAGAGAACTACCGGCAGCTTCTCGATCCACCGTCTGTCGTGCTTCTACAGCGTATCAAAAGTTCTTGTCTTGAGCCCACGCAACACTTCGGCATTCGCCCTCTCAACTTGTCCATTGCTCCGGGGGGTGCCACAGAGGCAAATGAGACCTTGCATCCGAGGGCATAAACATATTGCATGAAGGCGTGGCTCGTGAATTGGGTGCCGTTGTGAGTGATGATTCTTGCCGGAACTCCAAAACGACACACCAATTCTTTCAAGAACTTGATAGCAGAGCGAGGAGTCACCTTTTCACGGCAGTCACTTCCGGCCACTTTGTAAACTTGTCGATGGCAATGAACAAGAATTCAAAGCCTCCGATTGATCGGGGAAAAAGGCCGAGGATATCGAGCCCCCAAACTGAAAATGGCCATGATAGAGGGATTGTTTGAAGAGCTTGCGCAGGCAGGTGGGTTTTCTTGGAATGGAACTGGCAGGCTTCACATTTGGTGACTAGCTCGACCGCATCTTGGAGGGCTGTGGGCCAATAGAATCCTTGTCGGAATGCTTTCCCAACTAATGCCCTTGATCCAATGTGGGAGCCGCACATGCCTTTGTGTATCTCAGCCAGCAGTTCCTTTCCTACTTCCCGGCAAACACACTTCAATTTCACACTATTGGGTCTCCTTCTGTATAGAGTGTCATCGACAAACTGATACATACTGGCCCTCCGGGCTACTTTCTCAGCTTCATCTTGTTCACCAGGACGCTCTCTGGTTTGGAGGAAGTGGACAATGGTGCCTTGCTGTCACGACCGGTTTTTCAATAAAATAATTATTGAGAGACCAATCCCTTTTACGGACCAGCGAGGAAGAATTCCTTCTCACTGGTAGACAATATCTTGGTCACAGAAGAAAAATACCAGGAGTACTAAATATAATACAAGGTTGAGCAGAGACTGCCCAACAATTTATTACATGCGCGCCGTTAAAACAAAACGGCGGATAGGGTGGCAACTACTAACTCACGATAATAACGGTGGTGGAAATATCACCGCGAAGCGAGTGACATGATTCCAGAAGACTACAGCTCTTCGAGCGTCGGAGTGAGGCTCGAGAAGACTTATTGCGGGTGACGGAAGGGTATACAATACAAGTGACCAATATCCGGGATCGCGCAGGACTGACTGGGACTCCTCTAGGCATCGGACGCGCTATCAAACTCTTCATCCAAGAGATCGCCTTCGTCAACATCTGGCCAAATCAACAAGCCAGGTGAGTACTATGAAAGTACTCGCAAGACAGTTCGGACATAAGATATAACAAATGTAAACATGAAGCATATGAACAAGTTAACTGGTGCGATTAGACATAACGGTAATAAATACTGGGTGCCAAGCGAGGGTCTGAATGACGCCTCGAGTGGAAACTGCAGAATAGTAATACTGGTGCCAAACGAGTGTCTGAAAGACTCCTCGAGCGGAAAATGCGGAATATTAATGCGGGTGCCAAACGAGTGTCTGAAAGACTCCTCGAGCGGAAAATGCGGAACAATAATGCGGGTGCCAAACGAGTGTCTGAAAGACTCCTCGAGCGGAAAATGCGGAACAATAATGCCACAGTCGGGCGTCGGGGCGACACCACATAAAGGGCTTATAACAGAAAATAATAGACAGTGCATGCCGCAGTCGGACGTCTGAGCGACGTCACATAAAGGGCTTATATTTAAAGTAAGAAACAAGTACACGCCACAGTCGGACGTCTGCGCGATGTCACATAAAGGGCTTATATCACAACTCATTAATACAATAGTTTGGGAACATAAATTATCACAGACATGAGACAAATATAAAGTTAGTCCATCCACAGGAATAACAATAAATCTAGATTTACCACTTGAGCTTGTTCACCGGGGCAAGTTTTGTCACACAGATAGATATGGATATAATTCTTACACTGCTTGATCATGGGTACGATGATTTGGAAAGAATTGACTCTGAAGAGTTTGTACTTAACCACAGCCAACGGATTTTAGTAGTCACGGGGACTAGTTCCGTCTACGGTGTTTTGGAAGAAACACGTCTAACCAGTACACACCCAATTCAACCATCCGAAGCCAGGGATCACCCTCGGCAACTTTCAAGAAAAACCTTGAGACGGGGAGGCTACAACCTCGCGTAGCATGGGATCAAATTTCTATACGCGCGCTTTAAGGGGGTGCCCCCCTCTCGGTCCCAACCGGAAACACCCATGCCCCCTGACCGGATAACTGGCTTTAATCCTGGGCCAAGGTACCATCATCCCGGCCTCTCTGTTTGTTGTGTACACGGAAAGAGGTTACCAACTTACTAAACCGCATCCTGGCAATGAGACATGTGGTAGCACGGAAAGGGGAAAGAACGGTAACGCGGCTCCAACCACGTTAACGTCGGAGAAAGTCGGATGTCGCAAGGCTGGCATGCTACAACAGTACCACCTTGCTGCCATTCATGTCACCACATGATTTGGCCATCTCTCATCAGAGATCATCGCAACTTTGGAACATGCGGAAAAAGATCGATAACGTGGCTCCAACCACGTTAACGTCGAAGAGAGTCGGATGACGCAAGGCTGGCATGCTACGACAGTACCACCTTGCTGCCATTCATGTCACCACATGATTAGGCCACATCTCATCAGAGGTCATCGCAACTTTGGAACAACCGGGTCGTTGCCTTACAAGCAACGAGGTATTTACCGACACTCATATGCCACGCACAAACTCTCACGTGAGCATGTAAAACATCTGTCATATCAAATGTTCAAAACATGCTTGCCTGGTTCGGAGAAGTCCGAGTCTAGCTCGGCGAAGTTCGCGGCTCCGTCACCTCCCCCGGAACCTACGGCAATCACAAAACGGGTACTAACGTGAAAACCAACACATGCACATAAACCTTTCCAAATATTTTCAATTAAATCCCATAAAAAACTAGACAAAATTTGAAGATTGTCAGAAAAAGAATCACTCAAAAATACCTTTTTATTAAAAAGTTATAAAGGTTTCTGTCCAGGGACTTATCTGTAATGAAACAGAAAAGTTCCAGGGTTTTAACTGAGAAAACAGAAAACGCTTCGGCTGGGAATGCGCAAGCGCAAAGGAGAAAACATATTCTGCCCGAAGGCGCCAACAGAAAACGGTTCGCGAATAAAAGAACAGAGGCTGACATACGGGGTCCACATGTCAGGTTTGAAAAGCTCGTCGGCGCCCGAAGACTGCGGTGGACGCCGGCATCGAACCACGGCGAGTTAGGAGGAACGGAGGGTACCAAGAGCTTCAGCGTCCTCTTCCGCGTCGGTGGGTGGTGGACTCGTCCAACGGGGAGCACTACGTCGACGGCGACACTTTCTCCGGCGGACGGCGGCTCGGGTGAGGATGGGGAACTCCGGTGGAGGGCTGCAAGCTTCAAAATGGAGTGCGGGTCAGAAAGAGGGGTGCATGGTGAAGCTACTGGCAGGAGAATGGAGGCGGAGGAGCACACACGGGGGCGAATCGGGATGGATCCCGTGGCGGGTCGCGGCGGCCAGAGTCGAGGAAGGAGACCTCCTTGGGGCTCTTCCAGTGGCTCGGCGTGCTCTAGGGGGAGTGCAGTGCTGGTGGGTGCTCGAGTTGAAGCTCGGGGCCTCTATTTATAGGCAGATCGACGGGGTGGCTGCGAACGGAGAATCTCCGGCGAGCGATTACGGCGGAGCAGTGGATTGGTAGGGGGTTTGAGCGGCCGGGTAGCATCAGTGGAGGTTACTGGACTCGTTTTGCAGCTAAACGGGGTCGGTCTTGGCGTAATGGCGTCGGTCCACGGTGCGGTGACCGCACGGGCTCAACGGCGGCAGAGAGCGCGCTCCGCACCCTGCGGTTCACGACGAGAGCGGCAGCGCGTTCGGGGGAGTGGAAGGCCACGCGGCGAGCTCCGGTGGTTTGGGCGGCACTGGGTGGCATCGTCGGCGCCGTGTCTCCTGCTGGCGTCCGCAAAGCCGCCGCCGGCGTCGGTCATGGGGCGGCGCACCTTCTGCTGCTCGTCGCCGACGCCCGCAAGGCGCCAGGCGTTCGTGCGGTGCAGGAACAAGGGGGCGGGGACGAGGAGCAAGGCGACGCGGTGGCACTGGCGAGATCGACGTCCTCCTCTGAAGAAAACGACAGCAGCCACTGACTGAATCTCTGAACTTTGACAAAGACAGTGCACTGCAGGTGTTCGACAGAAGGTTTTGGCTATGAGATAAATTTTTCTGGGGCTGTAACTTGGTGAGATGACCACTCAATGCACCCAGAGGCTGCCTGATTTTACTTGGAATTTTTGGAGAAGGTTTGGAATGAATTTCACCAAATTTGGCAAATCTGGTCCAAACTTGCAGCAAGTGTAGTTTGAAAATTTTGAACTGAAGACCAGTGGATCTTCATGGTTCTAGGTTGAGGGTACAAAGGACCAGGGAGGAGAGTTGGTTTGGGGGCAAAAATCAAAACAGAAAATGGAGTTCCTTTGAAAATCTCCAAGAGCTAGAAGAGAAGACAGAAATTTATTTGAATAGAATTTAAATGGAAAAAAACCACATGGGGAGGTTCAACTTGCTGGATTTGATGCAGATCATGATCCAAAGGTGAGGGAAGGGTTAGGAGAGAGGATTTGCACTAAGGTCATGGCAAGAAGGAATTGTTGAAAGTGGCAAAGGACTTTCCAAAAGCCATAGTGCAAAATTTCAAGGAGGTTTTCAAAAGTAAATTTCCCAAGTGAAAAGTATTTTGTCTTGAGTCCAAATGAAAAGCAAGAACCTCCAAGATCAAAGACCGATCTTGGGTGAATCCACATAAAACTTTTTCCATAAAGAAAAAAAATATTTGAGTGGGAGAGTTCTCTTGAAGAAAAATTTAAATCACCTCCCTCAAGTCAAATAAAATCTTTTGAAAAATCCAAATAAAAACTTGGGTGTCACAACACCTACCCCCTTAGGAAAAATCTCGTCCTCGAGATTTCTGCTGATCCTCAAATAGATGTGGATACTCTGCTCGAAGGAAATCTTCCCTTTCCCATGTAGCTTCATCCTCAGTGTGGTTGCTCCACTGAACCTTGAAAAATCTTGTCGTTTTCTGACGGGTCCTCCGTCAGACTCTTCTAAAATCTTTACTGGCCTTTCTCTGTAGGTGAGATCTGGTTGCATATCAATGTCCTCATGAGGTACATGTTTTTCTGGGTTGCTCACACATTTTCTTAACTGTGAGACATGGAACACGTCATGGACGTCTGACAGCTCCTTGGGGAGGTCTAGTTGGTAGGCCACCGTGCCTCTTAGTGCCTTTACACAAAATGGTCCAATAAACCTTGGGGCTAGCTTCCCCTTAATTTTGAACCGTTGCAGACCCCTCATAGGAGATCCGCGGAGGTATACGGAATCACCAGGTTCAAAGCTGACCTCACGGTGCTTCTGATCATAGTAGCTCTTTTGTCGGCTCTGTGCTGTCTTGAGTGTGTCCCTGATTTGTTTAACTTTCTCCTCGGCCTCTTTAAGCATGTCTGGGCCGAAGATACGGCTGTCACCTATTTCTGACCAATTCAGAGGGGTACGACATCTTCGTCCGTACAACGCTTCAAAGGGTGCCATTTTCAAGCTGGCTTGGTAACTGTTGTTGTAAGCAAATTCGGCATACGGCAAACTCTCTTCCCAACTGGATCCATAGGTGAGCACACAGGCTCTTAGCATATCCTCTAGGATTTGGTTTACAAGTTCTGTTTGTCCATCGGTCTGAGGGTGGTATGCTGTACTGAAAGCCAGTTGCGTGCCCAGAGCTTGTTGTAGGTGATCCCAAAATTTGGAGACGAATTGGGTGCCTCGGTCTGATATTATAGTCTTTGGGACTCCGTGCAAGCAAACTATACAGGAGAGATAAAGTTTTGCCAGTCTTTGTGTGGAGTAGGTAGTCTTCACGGGAATGAAATGAGCAACCTTGGTTAGTCGGTCTGTGATGACCCATATGGCGTCATTTCCGCGTTGTGATCGGGGTAATCCGACAATGAAGTCCATTCCGATTTCATCCCATTTCCACTCCGGTATCATGTTAGGCTGGAGTAGCCCTGCTGGCTTTTGGTGCTCGGCCTTGATGCGCTGACATGAATCGCAACAAGCGATGAATGTGGCTATATCTCTTTTCATACCGTGCCACCAAAATCTTTCCTGGATGTCCTTGTACATTTTGGTTCCTCCAGGATGGATCGAGTATGGGGTGGTCTGGCTTTCCGTCAAGATCTGTTGCTTGAGTTCCTCAATGTTGGGTACGCAAAGCCTGTCCCGGTACCATAATGTTCCTTCACTGTCCGTGACGAATTCTGAAGTCTTACTAAGGTTCATTTTCTTCTTTATGCCTTCGATACTGGGATGTCCTTGTTGAGCCTTCTTGATTTGTTCCACTAGGGTGGGTTGTATCTCCAGGTTCGATACGGTGCCCTCAGAGACTAACATCGGGTTGAGCCGAGTGAACTCTCGCTGAAACTCAGGCCTCAAATTTTGCTGACCGTCACTGTCCGGGCTGGGGTTTCGACTAAGGGCATCGGCCACTACATTTGCTTTCCCTGGGTGCTGGTAAATACCGATGTCATAGTCCTTAACGAGTTCCAACCAGCGTCGTTGGCGTAAATTCAGCTCTGGCTGTGTGAAAATATATTTGAGGCTCTTATGGTCCGTATATATTTCACAGCGATTTCCCAACAGAAAGTGCCTCCACTCCTTGAGTGCATGTATAACCGCTGCTAGCTCCAGGTCATGTGTTGGGTAATTTTCCTCATGTTTTCACAGCTGCCTGGAGGCATATGCGACAACCTTGCCATCCTGCATTAGCACACATCCGAGACCTTTTCGGGACACGTCACAATACACTTCAAAGCTCTTGTGTATGTCCGGTACGGTTAAGACCGGTGCGGTTGTCAGTTTCTTCTTGAGTTCTTGGAAGCTCTGCTCGCATGCTTCCGTCCATACGAATTTCTTGTCCTTCTTGAGTAACTGTGTTATAGGTTTTGCCACAGTGGAGAACCCTTCAATAAATCTTCTGTAATATCCGGCCATTCCTAGGAAACTCCGCACATCTGTAACATTCGCGGGTGGCTTCCAGTCCAGTATGGCCTTGACTTTTTCTGGGTCTACGGCCACGCCTTCTTGGTTCAGTATATGGCCTAAGAAACCAACTTGTCTTAGCCAAAATTCGCACTTGCTAAATTTGGCGTACAACTGATGTTTCCTCAATTCTCCCAAAACAATTCTGAGGTGCTCAGCATGCTCTTCTGGTGTCCTTGAGTAAACCAGAATATCGTCAATGAATACCACCACAAATTTGTCCATGAATTTCATGAACACTTTGTTCATGAGGTGGACGAAATATGCGGGGGCGTTCGTTAGTCCAAAAGGCATCACTGTAAACTCGTATAACCCATATCTGGAAGTGAAAGCTGTCTTGGGAATATCTTCCGTCCGTACCTTCAATTGGTGATATCCCGATCTCAAATCAATTTTTGAGAATACCTTGGCCTGTGCGAGCTGGTCAAACAAATCATTTATTCGTGGCATCGGATATTTGTTTTTGATGGTGACCATATTGAGGGCTCGATAGTCTATGCGCAGCCTCAGTGTCCCATCCTTCTTTTTGGCGAACAACACAGGCGAACCCCAAGGTGAGGAGCTGGCTCGAATAAATCCTTTGTCCAACAATTCCTTTATCTGCTTCTTCAACTCCACCAATTCTGAGGGTGCCATTCTATATGGCTTTTTATAGATGGGGGCGGTGCCAGGTGCTAGTTCAATGCTGAATTCTATCTCTCGGTCTGGTGGCATGCCTGGTAGTTCTTCCGGGAACACATCAGGGAACTCGCATACCACTGGAACTTTTCTCAGTTCTGCAATGTCCATTTTGTTCAGTTTTGGTTTCTGCGATCGTGGCCTTTCTTGAGCGGAAACTCTTATAGTCTTGCCGTGATGGTGAGTGAGAATCACTGTCCGATTGAAACAGTCGATGAATCCTTTGTTGGTGGTCAACCAGAACATCCCTAAAATGACATCCAGTCCTTTACTTTCCAACACGATGAGGTTCGCGTGGAATTGTAGTCCTTCGAACTCAATGACCACTCCTTGGCAGTAACCTTGAGCGATTTGCTTATTTCCGGGGGACTTGATGATCATAGATTTTTCTAAGGGAAGTATCGGAAAACCGTGTTGCGAAACAAAACTCTTTGAAACGAACGAATGGGAAGCTCCAGAATCAAACAAAACCGTGGCAGGTACTGTGTTGACAGGGAACGTACCGAGCACGATGTCTGGGGCACTCTGCGCTTCATCCCTGGTCACATGGTTCAGGTGACCCTTCCTGTGGTTGTTGCTGGGGTTGAAGTTGTTGCGCTTGGGGGCTGGATTGTTCCCACCATTGTTCGGCTTGGGTGCCGAGTCTCTCGGCTTCGGACACTGTTTAGCATAATGCCCTTGTTGACCACAAGCATAGCAGGTGACCCCTGGACGGTATGTGAACTCCTTGTCCCTGGCATGAAACTGCCCGACGGGCCTTGGCTCAGTAGTCGTGGATCTCCTTGCGTCTGTCCTTGGGACCTCAGTCTTGCCTCGGTTGCTGCGGGCAAGAGTCGTCTTGTCCCTCTTCTGCTTACGGATATCTTCTAGACTACGGCGCTCATTCTCCAAGGTGATGGCCTTGTCTACCAGCGTCTTAAAATCCGGAAAGGTGTGCACGATCAGTTGGCATCTTAACGCTGGTGCCAGGCCGTCCATGAATTTTTCCATCTTCTTGTTTTCTGTCATGTGCTCGTCGTAGGCATAATGAGACAGCTGGGTGAATTGACCATTGTACTCTGTTACTGACATGCCTCTCTGCTTCAGGTCATCAAACTCTCTCTTCTTGATCTTTAGGATGCTCCTGGGGATGTGTGCCCCACGGAAGCCTTCCTTGAACTCTTCCCAGGTGACGTTGTGTTCCCTGGGATGCATGTGTAGGAAGTTTTCCCACCATGCTGCGGCTGCTCCAGTAAGGTAGTGCGGTGCATAAAGCACCTTCTCATGATCTGAGCACTGAGCAATAATCAGTTTCCTTTCAATCTCACGAAACCAATCATCGGCTTCCAGCGGTCTGTCGGTGTGAGCAAAAGTTGAGGGGCGAGTCTTCTGTAACTCAAATAGCTTGGAATGGGGTTGATAGGTTTCACGGTGGTTTCCCATATTGATGACATGGTTCATCATCTCTTGGTGTTGTTGCTGGCTTTGCTCGAAGAGACGGCATACTTGAGACAGTGCTGCTTTGCTGTCTGGTTGGCTGGACTGACCCTGAGTGAAATTGTTGCTGGTCTGTGTCCCGTAAGCCTCTTCTGGCTGATTGGGCATGGAGCGAGTCCACGGGCGAGACATTTTTCCAGTCTGGGGTATTATTTGCAAAACCCATGAGAAAAACTGTGTAGCACAAGAAAAATCTTGCCAAGGCGATAATTAACGAGGCTCAAGGTTTTCAAAGAAACACAAAAGGTTCTTCACGGAGAAGAAGTGCTTAACATAAAACTTACATGCGAAAAGCAAACACATGATACAGCACTCAGGATGCGCGTACATATCCTGGCATGTTATTTAAAAAAACTAGCGTACTACTCCGGAAGCCAGCAAACACACCAATACAAACTAGCGCACAGATAAAACAACACATCATACAAGCAGGCATAACACGCGGCTACTCGGTGCTCTCAGTCGGAGATGGTGAAGATCTCCTTCCCCTTGCCGATGGCAAGGCTCAGCGGTCCAGGAGAATCAACCTCCACCTCCTCTCTAGCTGGCTCCTGGCGCGTGACGCTGCGCTGCGGTGATGGTGCGGGGGCGACTGGTGGTAGAGCGCGTGCGGCAGGCGGTGCGGCTCTGACTGGAGTAGGAGCGATGACTCGGTCGAACTCCTCAGTGGTAGGCAGACGGCGAGCAGTGGCCAAAATGGCCGGTGCATACGAGGCTGAAGACGAGACGAATGTCAGAGGCGGCGCCGTGTGGAGAAGCTCCTTCCTGCTGGCAGGACCGCCCCGGACTAAGTCCATGCGGGCAGCCACAAGATCATCTACGAGGTTGTCGAAAGACTCCTCCAGAGCCTTGAGATACTCCACAACCATCTCGATGGCTTCATCTCGTTCTCCCCGATGGCAGGCGAACGCATAGTGGCTGGTGTAAGGCACATGGCATGGGAGGTAGCGGTAGCGACGAGTCTTCATCGTAGGAAGGATGTCCCGAAGGCGAGCTATCGCTTCGCGGGCAGCCATCTGCATGGCATGCCTCTCCGTAGGCATGGCCCTTCCCGTAAAACGGAAGTGACGAGCAGCAGAACGTCCTCCCCTGAACTGCACCACGGCTTGGTGCATAGACACGTCGTCACTGAGCTTGTGCTGATAGAGCGTGAACTCCGGGCGAGCTGCTGGCCCGATCACGAGCTTGGTGATGGAGACGAGGAGCTTGACAAACCCCTCGGGTACGTTGGTGAACACTCGATTCTCACAGCTGCTGCCAGCCATCTATAAAGGTAGGCAAAAATTCTGAGTAGTCATGTCATAAATTTATGATGAACAACAGAAAATAGCTACAATTGCAAAATGCTGAAAAAGTACAAAAACGCTAATAACCGATTAGAGATCGCACCTAGTGGCTTCCTACAGTCAGCCTGGCTCTGATACCAAGCTTGTCACGACCGGTTTTTCAATAAAATAATTATTGAGAGACCAATCCCTTTTACGGACCAGCGAGGAAGAATTCCTTCTCACTGGTAGACAATATCTTGGTCACAGAAGAAAAATACCAGGAGTACTAAATATAATACAAGGTTGAGCAGAGACTGCCCAACAATTTATTACATGCGCGCCGTTAAAACAAAACGGCGGATAGGGTGGCAACTACTAACTCACGATAATAACGGTGGTGGAAATATCACCGCGAAGCGAGTGATATGATTCCAGAAGACTACAGCTCTTCGAGCGTCGGAGTGAGGCTCGAGAAGACTTATTGCGGGTGGCGGAAGCGTATACAATACAAGTGACCAATATCCGGGATCGCGCAGGACTGACTGGGACTCCTCTAGGCATCGGACGCACTATCAAACTCTTCATCCAAGAGATCACCTTCGTCAACATCTGGCCAAATCAACAAGCCAGGTGAGTACTATGAAAGTACTCGCAAGACAGTTCGGACATAAGATATAACAAATGTAAACATGAAGCATATGAACAAGTTAACTGGTGCGATTAGACATAACGGTAATAAATACTGGGTGCCAAGCGAGGGTCTGAATGACGCCTCGGCGGAAACTGCAGAATAGTAATACTGGTGCCAAACGAGTGTCTGAAAGACTCCTCGAGTGGAAAATGCGGAATATTAATGCGGCTGCCAAACGAGTGTCTGAAAGACTCCTCGAGCGGAAAATGCAGAACAATAATGCGGGTGCCAAACGAGTGTCTGAAAGACTCCTCGAGCGGAAAATGCAGAACAATAATGCCACAGTCGGGCGTCAGGGCGACACCACATAAAGGGCTTATAACAGAAAATAATAGACAGTGCATGCCGCAGTCGGACGTCTGAGCGACGTCACATAAAGGGCTTATATTTAAAGTAAGAAACAAGTACACGCCACAGTCGGACGTCTGCGCGACGTCACATAAAGGGCTTATATCACAACTCATTAATACAATAGTTTGGGAACATAAATTATCACAGACATGAGACAAATATAAAGTTAGTCCATCCACAGGAATAACAATAAATCTCGATTTACCACTTGAGCTTGTTCACCGGGGCAAGTTTTGTCACACAGATAGATATGGATATAATTCTTACACTGCTTGATCATGGGTACGATGATTTGGAAAGAATTGACTCTGCAGAGTTTGTACTTAACCACAGCCAACGGATTTCAGTGGTCACGGGGACTAGTTCCGTCTATGGTGTTTTGGAAGAAACACGTCTAACCAGTACACACCCAATTCAACCATCCGAAGCCAGGGATCACCCTTGGCAACTTTCAAGAAAAACCTTGAGACGGGGAGGCTACAACCTCGCGTAGCATGGGATCAAATTTCTATACGCGCGCTTTAAGGGGGTGCCCCCCCTCTCGGTCCCAACCGGAAACACCCATGACCCCTGACCGGATGACTGGCTTTAATCCTGGGCCAAGGTACCATCATCCCGGCCTCTCTGTTTGGTGTGTACACGGAAAGAGGTTACCAACTTACTAAACCGCATCCTGGCAATGAGACATGTGGTAGCACGGAAAGGGGAAAGAACGGTAACGCGGCTCCAACCACGTTAATGTTGGAGAAAGTCGGATGTCGCAAGGCTGGCATGCTACAACAGTACCACCTTGTTGCCATTCATGTCACCACATGATTTGGCCATCTCTCATCAGAGATCATCGCAACTTTGGAACATGCGGAAAAAGATCGATAACGTGGCTCCAACCACGTTAACGTCGAAGAGAGTCGGATGACGCAAGGCTGGCATGCTACGACAGTACCACCTTGTTGCCATTCATGTCACCACATGATTAGGCCACCTCTCATCAGAGGTCATCGCAACTTTGGAACAACCGGGCCGTTGCCTTACAAGCAACGAGGTATTTACCGACACTCATATGCCACGCACAAACTCTCACGTGAGCATGTAAAACATCTGTCATATCAAATGTTCAAAACATGCTTGTCTGGTTCGGAGAAGTCCGAGTCTAGCTCGGCGAAGTTCGCGGCTCCGTCACCTCCCCCGGAACCTACGGCAATCACAAAACGGGTACTAACGTGAAAACCAACACATGCACATAAACCTTTCCAAATATTTTCAATTAAATCCCATAAAAAACTAGACAAAATTTGAAGATTGTCAGAAAAAGAATCACTCAAAAATACCTTTTTATTAAAAAGTTATAAAGGTTTCTGTCCAGGGACTTATCTGTAATGAAACAGAAAAGTTCCAGGGTTTTAACTGAGAAAACAGAAAACGCTTCGTCTAGGAATGCGCAAGCGCAAAGGAGAAAACGTATTCTGCCCGAAGGCGCCAACAGAAAACGGTTCGTGAATAAAAGAACAGAGGCTGACATGCGGGGTCCACATGTCAGGTTTGAAAAGCTCGCCGGCGCCCGAAGACTGCGGTGGACGCCGGCGTCGAACCACGGCGAGTTAGGAGGAACGGAGGGTACCAAGAGCTTCAGCGTCCTCTTCCGCGTCGGTGGGTGGTGGACTCGTCCAACGGGGAGCACTACGTCGACGGCGACACTTTCTCCGGCGGACGGCGGCTCGGGTGAGGATGGGGAACTCCGGTGGAGGGCTGCAAGCTTCAAAATGGTGTGCGGGTCAGAAAGAGGGGTGCATGGTGAAGCTACTGGCAGGAGAATGGAGGCGGAGGAGCACACACGGGGGCGAATCGGGCTGGATCCCGTGGCGGGTCGCGGCGGCCGGAGTCGAGGAAGGAGACCTCCTCGGGGCTCTTCCAGTGGCTCGGCGTGCTCTAGGGGGAGTGCAGTGCTGGTGGGTGCTCGAGTTGAAGCTCGGGGCCTCTATTTATAGGCAGATCGATGGGGTGGCCGCGAACGGAGAATCTCCGGCGAGCAATTACGGCGGAGCAGTGGATTGGTAGGGGGTTTGAGCGGCCGGGCAGCATCAGTGGAGGTTACTGGACTCGTTTTGCAGCTAAACGGGGTCGGTCTTGGCGTAATGGCGTCGGTCCACGGTGCGGTGACCGCACGGGCTCAACGGCGGCAGAGAGCGCGCTCCGCGCCCTGCGGTTCACGACGAGAGCGGCAACGCGTTCGGGGGAGTGGAAGGCCACGCGGCGAGCTCCGGTGGTTTGGGCGGCGCTGGGTGGCGTCGTCGGCGCCGTGTCTCCTGCTGGCGTCCGCAAAGCCGCCGCCGGCGTCGGTCACGGGGCGGCGCACCTTCTGCTGCTCGTCGCCGACGCCCGCAAGGCGCCAGGCGTTCGTGCGGTGCAGGAACAAGGGGGCGGGGACGAGGAGCAAGGCGACGCGGTGGCACTGGCGAGATCGACGTCCTCCTCTGAAGAAAACGACAGCAGCCACTGACTGAATCTCTGAACTTTCTGAACTTTGACAAAGACAGTGCACTGCAGGTGTTCGACAGAAGGTTTTGGCTATGAGATAAATTTTTCTGGGGCTGTAACTTGGTGAGATGACCACTCAATGCACCCAGAGGCTGCCTGATTTTACTTGGAATTTTTGGAGAAGGTTTGCAATGAATTTCACCAAATTTGGCAAATCTGGTCCAAACTTGCAGCAAGTGTAGTTTGAAAATTTTGAACTGAAGACCAGTGGATCTTCATGGTTCTAGGTGAGGGTACAAAGGACCAGGGAGGAGAGTTGGTTTGGGGGAAAAAATCAAAACAGAAAATGGAGTTCCTTTGAAAATCTCCAAGAGCTAGAAGAGAAGACAGAAATTTATTTGAATAGAATTTAAATGGAAAAAAAACCACATGGGGAGGTTCAACTTGCTGGATTTGATGCAGATCATGATCCAAAGGTGAGGGAAGGGTTAGGAGAGAGGATTTGCACTAAGGTCATGGCAAGAAGGAATTGTTGAAAGTGGCAAAGGACTTTCCAAAAGCCATAGTGCAAAATTTCAAGGAGGTTTTCAAAAGTTAATTTCCCAAGTGAAAAGTATTTTGTCTTGAGTCCAAATGAAAAGCAAGAACCTCCAAGATCAAAGACAGATCTTGGGTGAATCCACATAAAACTTTTTCCATAAAGAAAAAAATATTTGAGAGGGAGAGTTCTGTTGAAGAAAAATTTAAATCACCTCCCTCAAGTCAAATAAAATCTTTTGAAAAATCCAAATAAAAACTTGGGTGTCACACTTGCCCAAGTTGGAGCATGTTGCTCGGCAACGAGGACTAGCGGAACCTCCTCTGCTGCGGGAGCACATGCCTCGTTCACGGTGTCCTTGGGCCTGGCTAGAGGGGTGGTCCGGCAGGCTGTGAGGAGTTGTTTCCGGCAGGGTCTCTGCCGGGAGCAGACGGCTCTACCGGGAGAAGCTTACCGTAGCCCAACTTCCTCCTTTTCCGGGCCATTGTTGCTGGGGATACGGAGGGCTGAGTGAGATGGAGAACAAAAGTCCCTGGTTCCACAGGAAGCTTCTGCGCAGCACACTTTGAAAGATGATCAGCTATGTTGTTTTCCGCACGGGGTACGTGCTCTGTTTGCAATCCGTGAAAGTGCTCCTCCAATCTCCTCACTTCCTTGACGTATGCCTCCATCAATGGACTTTGGTAATCCTTGTTGGCTTGTCTCAACACAAGTTATGAATCTCCTTGAACGATCAGCTTCTTAGTTCCCAATTCAGTTGCAATCCTGAGCCCAGCAAGGAGCCCTTCATACTCAGATGTATTGTTGGTTACTTCATTCCGGGCAAATTGCATTTGAATGACGTACTTCAAGTGCTCCCCGGAGGGGTCGACAAGAAGCACGCCAGCTCCTTCACCTTGTAGGGAAAAAGCACCATCCAAATACATAATCCATTCTTGGGGTGATTCCTTGCCGGGGATAACAGTCTCTGTTACTTCCTCATCAGGGGTTGGCGTCCATTCTGCAATAAACTCTGCCAATGCCCTGCTCTGAATAGTTGACGTGCTCTCAAACTTCAAACCAAAGCTGGATAACTCCAAAGCCCACTCCACTATTCTGCCGGTAGCCTCAGGGTTTCGGAGTATCCTTTGCAACAGAAAACGAGTAACAATCATGATCTCATGGGCTTGGAAGTGGTGGTGAAGTTTCCTTGAGGCCATAACGAGACCAAAGATCAACTTATGCACGCCAGAGTATCTCGATCTAGCCCTGTGTAACAAGGAGCTGACGAAGTACACTGGGCGTTGCACCACTTTATTCCTTGCCGCATCCTTGGGGTTGATCTCGTTGTCGTGCTTATCGCTGTCTTGATCCTTTTCTGACTCTGCCGGTCTCTGCTCACTTTCTGCCTTATCCACTTCTCGCTGTGCTACCAAGGCCGCATTGACCACATGGTTGGTTGCCACCAAGTATAGCAGCAACGGTTCCTGGGGTTTGGGACCAACCCAGGTAGGCACAGAGGACAAGTTGGCCTTCAACTCCTGCAAAGCTTCATCTGCTTCTGGGGTCCACTTCATAGAACCTGCCTTCTTCAATATTTTGAAGAACGGCAGGGCACGCTCGGTAGACTTGGAGATGAATCTGCTTAGCGCAGCAACACATCCTGTCAGACACCTCACATCTTTAACTGTCCTTGGTGCTTGGATCTGCTCAATGGCCTTCATCTTGTCGGGGTTGGCTTCAATCCCGCGATGGGATACAAAGAATCCAAGCAACTTGCCAGAGGGAACACCAAATACACACTTCTTTGGGTTGAGCTTCAGGTTGATCTTGCGCAGATTAGGAAATGTCTCATCCAAATCTTGAAGAAGGGTGGCCTTATCCTTGGTCTTGACCACAATATCATGCATATAGGCTTCTATGTTTCTGTGCAACTATGGCTCAAAACCAATCTGGACTGCTCTTGCAAAAGTGGACCCGGCACTCTTTAATTCGAATGGCATGCGGACAAAGCAGTGCATACCACACGGAGTGATGAACGACGTCTTCTCTTCGTTTTTCTTGGACGTGAGGATTTTGTGATACCCATAGTACGCGTCCAGAAAGGAGAGAAAATCACAACCTGAAGTGGAATCCACAATTTGGTCGGTATGCAGCAAGGAAAACGGGTCTTTCGGGCAAGCCTTGTTGAGATGTGTGAAATCTATGCAAAGCCTCCACTTCCCGTTAGCCTTCCGGACTACTACTGGATTTCCCAACCATGTGGGGTGCAGCACTCCCCTGACCAAGCCAGCAGCCTCCAATTTCTTGATCTCTTCTGGAATGAACTGTTGTCTCTTCAAGGCGTGCTTCCGGACATTCTGTTTGACAGGTCGGGCATGTGGGCGGACAGCAAGGTGGTGCTCGATTACCTCCCTGGGTACACTAGGGATATCAGATGGTTGCCAGGCAAACACATCGACATTCGCCCGCTGGAAGGCAACGAGCGTGCTTCCCTATTTGTCATTGAGGGTGGCGCTGATAGTGAAAGTACCATCAACGCAGCCAGCCCTGCCGGGACCTTCCTCACTTGGGGTGGGGCGACCTTGGATCTCTTGCTGTTAGAACACTCTGGCACATCGTCAACGGGTGCCGTGCACTCAGAGGGGGCACGCTTCCCAGAATCTTTGCCGGAGTCCCTACAATCTCTATTCTTTCCTGTACTTTCCTTGGTGGGAGCTGCCACTGCTGCTGTCTCTGCCGCGACTACGTCCCGGTACATCTTGTCCACACAAATGATTGCATCCTTCTCATCCGATGGGATGGTGATGACTCCCAGTGGCCCAGGCATCTTTGTCACGACCAGATTTTTTGGGATATAAATTCCCAGAAAAACGGCCTGCGCGTCATCAGCCCCAGGATTACTGTTAGCTGATGAGGTACCGACTAGATGCAAGAATTCCAAGCAAGTACAAAAATATGCAGTACAAGACCATTGTGGCCTAGGAGTACAACATTTGGTTTCTAATGGTTGAGGGCGGAAGCGGTTGGATACATCTGCGTCTATGGAACTCCATTTCCCACAGGAACAGCTGACCCGGATAACTCCTATCTTCGCGAGGCTGCAAACGTCAACGCGTAGGTTCCGAGGTGGTCACCACGGTGCTCGTCTCCAAGCGAGGAATCTGGCCAAGACAATAGCCAGGAACAAGCCAGTGAGTACGTTTGAATGTACTCGCAAACATTAAGAACACGGGTATAACATATCAAACATGCTCCGGATTAATAAGAGGGTCACACGCCTGTCACGAAGTAAACGAAAGACCAAGATGCACACATATGGTTAAAAATGATTCAAAGTAAAATACTGGGTGCCAAGCGAGTGTCTGAAAGACTCCTCGAGCGGAAAATGCGAAATAATAATACAGGTGCCAAACGAGTGTCTGAAAGACTCCTCGAGCGGAAAATGCAGAATAATAATGCCGCAGTCGGGCGTCAGAGCGACACCACATAAAGGGCTTACAAAAGATAAATGAACAACAAGCATGCCGCAGTCGGGCGTCTGAGCGACGCCACAGAAAGGGCTTATAAGAGAATAATCATAGTAAATATCCAGGAGGTAGAACCATCCCAGGGATACTCAATCATATACATAAAATAAAAGGTTATTCCAGGATAATAAAGATCACAATCCAATACGTGCCACAATCATAAACAATATATAGTACAGTCGTTTCTCCATCCGAAGACCGATACTACGATCCAGTTAGCCGTGTCTCCATCCGAAAACCGATAACATGGTCTAGTCAAACCGCTCTCCATCCGAATACCGTTACCGAGATCTAGTTAAATCGTCCTCCATCCGAATACCGTTATAGAGATTCAACTCAGACTATGGTTCTTACTCAAGAACATGACTATCCAACAGGATATATCCTCTGCAGAGGGAGTACCATTTTCCACGAGTAACGGGATTACTCAGTCCCTCGGGACTAATTCCGTCTACGGTCTTTTGATTGAAAACACGCCTGACCTGCACACACCAGCTTAACTCACCAGTGTCTGGAATCACCCACGACACCTGCCAAGCAAAAACTCTAAGTGGGGAGGCTACAACCTCGACGTAGCATGGGATCACAAAATTTATACCGCAAGCAAACTGGGGAAGCTATCCCCTTCGGCTACAACCGAAACACCCATGCCCCCGGACCGGATGACTGGCTTTAATCCATGGCCATGGGACCCTCATCATGGCCTCTCTGTACGGTGTGTGCTTTGGAAAGGGGTTGACAACCTACTGAACCATACCCTGTCCCCTGCAGGGACAAATGGTGGTACCAACAAAAGGAAGCTATTGATCAAGACTCGGTCTACAACCGACTCAGGTGGTCCAAGTATCCACCAACAACATTACCACTAGTGAAGTAAATCACCACTCCTCGAGCCTCACCAAGCTATGCCGGGCATACTCTTCTCGACGAGGGATTAGGGACAAGCTCGTGTCTACCCAAGACCACGACTTTCCCGGCTTCCTACCGGTGTGCAAGAGAAGCTCACGAGGGTGACTCAAATCACTAGTGTATCCAATGCTGACCACAAAACAACTCCAAGGTGCACTCATGCACGAGACCATATCGGTACATAAACTACCACATACTCCAAGTCACATGGTGTTGTGATCGTATCAAAACACCACAACAAAATATTATGCCAGAGTTCAGAAATGCTTGCCTTCAAGACTATGCAAAGGATGCACTTATTGGAAGCTTTCCTTTTCCTCCAAAAATCCTATTTTGCAAAATACACAAATACAAATATTTCAAACACAGTACCAAAACCTGTCTCAAATATTTTTGAAATAAATCTTAAAATAAACTAGATGAAATTTGAGAGAGGTAAGAAAAAGAATCAACCCATTTGGAGTTTTATTTTAAAAGTTATAGACAGTCAAAGTTTGGTCAAACTCTGTTTTTATTAAAATCAGAAAAAGGAAAACGCTTCGAGGGAAATACGCTTACGCAGCAGAGAAACGCACTCGGGAGTTTGCGCCTTCACTTAAACAGAGAGAGGGCGGACGTGCGAGTCGCTGACAGTGGGTCCAGAGGGCCCACTGGTCAGGTTTGACCGTTTCTTCCCTCCTTCTCCTCTCTTCTGCCCGACGGGAGCGGGGCTCCAGCGATCGCCGTCGACGAACGGCAGCGCCTCACGGGCATCCAAGGGCGGGGATGGAACGGCAAGACCGAAGCGGTCCTCGGGGTGGTTGATGGGTCGACGGAGGTGGCAGGAATCGCCGGCGGCGAGCTCCGTGGCGGAGAGAAGCTACGGTGGTGAAGTGACTTTGGTGCTCCGGTGGTCTCCGACCGGAGTTGGGTGGCTGGGCAGCTCTGCAAGAACTAAGGGAAGCTACTGGTGGCGCTGGTTGGGCGAAAGGGTGGCTGGTTGCGACGAATCGCACCGGGGCTTGGCGGCGGCCGAGCTGGCCGGAGTTGGGGAGGACGGTCCTCTCCGGTCAATCTACTACTAGGGGAGCTCTGCGGGGAGGGTCTGATGTCGCGTGAGTGCTCGGAGGGGCTCGGGGTTCCCTTTTTATAGCGTGACGAGGCTGGCTCCGCGGCGGCAGAGGATAAGATCGCCGGCGACCACTTTCCTGTAGATGCAGGGCATCGTGGCGGCGACGAACGCGTTGCGACGAGCGGGAGGATAAGCACGGCCTGTGCTCTGAGGCAGCTGGCGCGCGCTGGTGGTTTGGGCGGCGCCGTCCGCGGCGAAATCCGCTGCTGACGCCGGCGTGCCGCCAAGGGCGCGGCCAGCGGCGCAGCAGGGCGCCAGAGGTACCATGGAGCAGGGGGCGGCTAGTGCGCGGTTCAGCGATGCAGAGGGGGCCAGGGTCGGGTCGCGTCGAGTGCGGCAGTGCGGCGTGTCGGCGTAGTGCGCGCGCGTGCAAAACGTGCGCTCTGGGCGCGCCTAGAGCACGCACGGCACCTGCTCGACGAAATGCCAGTGCGCTCTAGAGCTCGAGGGTGGAGCTGGAACTGCACAGGATGGAGGTAGGGGTAGCAAGACACTCAGTGGACAATGTGGATAGGTCAGGAGTTCAAGTCCACAATGCAAACTAGAGAGCTTGCCAAAAGTTGCTGTGCACACCAGGTGTTCGAGAGAATGCCATATGCACTTAGATAACTCTTGGAGTGGCCAAAATCTCCAGATCAGTTTCTCTCTAGATGCAGGAGATGGTGGTAGGATTTGTTTGGCAAAAACAGAAAGTTGATAGTGCAAGCTTTGCAAAACTCCAGTTTTGGGCAGAAAGAAAAAGGGTTTAGAACATGCATTTCAAAACCTCCAATGAGCCCAATCTCCTGGACTTAAGAGTTTGGTAGGGAGGGCTACAAGTAGGAAAAAGCTCAGGGTCACTAGAGCAAAGAAAAATAAGGTTGTAGTACAACTCACCAAATTGGGTCAGAATGCAAAAGAGGTTGATCCACTCAAATTTTTCAAAGAACATCACTGGGTTTTTGCTTGAAGGTGAATGGTATGCATCCACTGACATCTCCAAACACTTGGAAGAATTTTTAGAAGAATATTTAAATGGGTTGCAGTGCAAAAGTGCCTACTGGACCAGATTGGAAAAGTTGGTGAAAAGCTCAAAATCTCCAATGGCCAGAAGGTATTTTTGCATAAAAGTGATGTGGAACCATCACATGACATCCCCAAATTTTGGTGGAATTTTTAGAAGCATATATCAAATGGTTGTAGTGCAACTGGGCTCCAAATGCAAAGGAAATCATTTTATAAGAGCAAAGTTTTGAGAAAATAAATCTTGCAACATTTGAATCCACTGAATAAATAATTGTTTTATTATAGAGAGAAATCAAGTCCAACAATACCTTTGAAGGTTTTTCCCACTAGAGGCATAAATCCAAAAATCACAAAAGGTAAAACTTGACAATTGGAAAAGTTTTATTTCCTGGCAACATTTTAATAAATAAAAACAAGGCCAAAATTTTGGGTGTCACAACACTACCCCCCTTCAGAAAAAAAATCTCGTCCTCGAGATTTGCTAAAAGCTGTTTTGAACAAGAATTGTTTTGAAATAAAAAATTTGTTTTTATCAAAGAAATCCTTCAACTGCACAAAAACAAAACGGCTACAGTGAGAGGGCAATAAGTGGTGTAAAACCACAGTGTGGTACACTGGCGCAGTGTGGAAAAAAATCCACGGTTGGGGAAAACGAGATATTTCTACGGGATACAGTAATTTAGAATTTAAATTCTAAATTACTAAAATACGCTGGTCGCACCCGAGAGCACAGTGCTCTCTCTGGCTGACAGGTGGGCCCAGGGCCCACTGTCGGCCTCTTCTCCTTCCTCTGGCTCTCTCTTCTCTCTCGCGCGCTCTCCCGCGCTTCCTCCACCGGCGATGCCTAGCTCGTAGGGCATCGAGGCCGTACCGTGGTAGTGCGCGGCGTGCTAGCTGCCGGTGCAGCGTGCACTCACCTCGCGGGCCAGGGCGCTGTCGGCACTGCTCGCGGACTCGCCTCCGAACACCGGCGGTCGAGCGACGAGTGGCGCTGGTGGACCTCGCCCACCGTACACCGATCTCGGGCTATAAAACGCTCGCGGTGCTCCTCTCTTCTTCCTCACACCCGGCCTCGCTTCCACTCCTCCTTCCTTCTCCTTCATAGCTGCTGGTAGGAGCTCGAGCCGAGGCTCTAATGGCGGAGGCAATGCCGGACTGGTATGTGGTCCTGGTGTGTGGAGGCCTGGTGGTGCTGCTGGGGTTCTCCGTGCTCCTGTGCGCGATGATCCTGGATGATCGTCGTGATGCTGCCGCACGAGTGTTAGCTCTTCGCGGTGGCGGCGATCATGTGGATTAGAAGCGGCATCGGGGCTGACTGCTGTCGGAGTGCCGGGGCAGCTTGCGCTCGAATGAACACTCACAAGTCTCTCTCACTGAGACTGTGGTGTCCTCGAGTGTGGTTAGATAGGCGCAAAAAAAATGTGCTCGCGGATTTGTAACAGTGCTCGTGGTCGAGTGGTGGCTGCGGAGAGTTTGCTACTACGATGCTGCGTGAATAAAAAAAATCTATGTCGTGAAAACATATACGCAGCAGTGACTCGGAGAAAGAAATCTCCTCGAAAAACATGTTGCGAGAGAAGAAATAATTAAAACAAAACTAACAGCAGTAACACTGCTCACAAAACTGGAACTAAAGAAAATCGGATCCGTTTGCACAAGGATTTTACGAACATGCTGCAACACATAAATACACGTACTAGACAATAAATACATCGGAGGCGCTTACAAAGAAAACGGCAAAGCGACAGGGTCCTGAGAAAACGCCTCTGGCACTTGGGCACACTCCTCTTCTATCGGGGGAAGCGGGTTGACCAGTCGATGAATGCGTCCTTCTTGGTCAGGCCTCAGTGGTCTGCCAATAGCGATCCGAGGATTTAAATCAGCGAGGCTCTGGAGATAGCCCATTACTTGCTGAGTTAAACGCTCCTGAGCGATGACGTACTGGGCAAGGTTGGCCAGTACTGGATCTCTCTCAATGCGCCCACCGGGAAAAGATGCAACTTCTCCGGGTGCTGCATGACTCGGAAAATAATAGTATCCTCGGTCGCTGGCATAGGGCCCTGCGAATCGAAGACGAGTGAGCGCCTCGTACGCAGCAGCTTCTATAGCCATATGCGGAGTCGGCATGGATTTCCCCACGAAGGAGACTTCCGTTGGGTCTTGGTTTGGGTATGCGGGAGGGATGTGCACCACTGCCCAATATTTCAAGGTGGAAGGGGTGATCCTCGATTTGAGCAACTCGTACTGGGGTGGACGGGTGGCACTCATAGTACTGCAGGTAAAGTCCCACAATAATTTGACAAAGCTACCCGGGGTTGCGTCTAGGGTTCTCAGATAAATGCTGGGGGTCGACATGGCAAGGAATGGCTGTGGGTGCTGTGCACAAAGGTGAGGGGTGCTCGGCAAGGTCACGAAGTGGCCTTTATATAGCACCGAGGCTGGGATCTCTACCGGGGTGAAGGGTAGCTGGCTGCCGATTCTGTACTCGGGTCAAAGCCACAAATATACACATCACATAAAGGTGACGCATTACTGTGGGCGCCGACGGGGTTGGTCTAGGTAGCTGCGCCCAAAATATTAAAAAAATTCAACTGTACGCCAACGTACACATGCATAGCTACTACTCCAAAAACAAGAGCGCTCAAACAGACAGCATGCAACAAAAGCGATACAAGGCCACACATTACAAAGCGTAGAAAAACTAAGGCCCGATACAACTTTGAGCGACTTAGTCTACTTCGTTAATGTCTAAGTGGGCTGGCCTTGCGGACGCCGATGCTTCTCCACGGTTCTCACCGTCGGGGTTTGCTGGTTGAGGCTGAGGTGCTGCAGGGTCGGGGAGATGGTGATGACCATCCCGGGGGTTGTTGGCCCAAATCCCGTTGGAATGGGTTTCCAAAAGGCGACGAAGCGCTTCTGGGGTCACCAAAGTGCTCTGGTTGAGGGCTGGCGCAGACCTCAAGGGATCGATCGGGTGTCCGAACAGCACGACTGGGTTGTCGGTGTCAGGCTCCGCTTCTCTTCTCGCCGAGGCTCGGCGAACCAGCTCTCCACGAGCTGCGATCAGATCAAGAGTGACCTGGTCAAACAGTTGCTCTAGTGCGCTTACATAGCGCACCAGATGCAACAGCGCAGGATCCGTCTCGTGGTCTCCGTTGGCAACATGGGGCGGCCTACCATACCCGTTACGACTGGGGTAGTAGTAGAACGAGCGACAGTTAACTCTGGGCGACAAGTGCCGGAGTTGAACTATAGCTTCGCGGGCTGCTAGCTGGATGGCTTGTGGCTCAAAGGGAGTTGTCCTTCCAGTGAACCTGTAAGGGCGTTCTAGCGACAGACCCCTACCATAGATGTGCACAGTGGCCCAGTACTGACGGCTTTCACCGTACATGGGTCCTTGGTACACAACATACTCAGGAGGCTCCTCTAACGCATAGGCACGGCGGATGAGGTTTGCGAGCACGGTCACAAAACCTCCAAGGTTGGTTGCTGTGGTCTCATTGTGAACAATGGGGCCAGGCATCGAGCCTCGGTTTGGGGAAAAGAGGTCGTGCCGTGATTGAGGCTAGCGTGCCCTTTTTATAGGGAAAGGGGACGGAGTCTTCCTCCGCACGCTTGCGATAGAGACGGGTTGGGCGTCGGTCACTGGCGCGTGATCGACGGGCTAGGCTGATAGGTTGGGCACCGTCCGTCGAAAAGGGCGTCGGGTCACTGTGGGGCTACCTTACGCGGGAAGCTTGACCGGGGTTAAGCTAAGGTCTGATGGTTTGGGTTAACCTGGGTTTATTGACCTGGCTAAGATAGGATTAGCCAATGGTCAGCCTGGCTCTGATACCAAGTCTGTCACGACCGGATTTTTTGGGATATAAATTCCCAGAAAAACGGCCTGCGCGCTCATCAGCCCCAGGATTACTGTTAGCTGATGAGGTACCGACTTGATGCAAGAATTCCAAGCAAGTACAAAAATATGCAGTACAAGACCATTGTGGCCTAGGAGTACAACATTTGGTTTCTAATGGTTGAGGGCGGAAGCGGTTGGATACATCTGCGTCTATGGAACTCCATTTCCCACAGGAACAGCTGACCCGGATAACTCCTATCTTCGCGAGGCTGCAAACGTCAACGCGTAGGTTCCGAGGTGGTCACCACGGTGCTCATCTCCAAGCGAGGAATCTGGCCAAGACAATAGCCAGGGACAAGCCAGTGAGTACGTTTGAATGTACTCGCAAACATTAAGAACACGGGTATAACATATCAAACATGCTCCGGATTAATAAGAGGGTCACACGCCTGTCATGAAGTAAACGAAAGACCAAGATGCACACATATGGTTAAAAATGATTCAAAGTAAAATAATGGGTGCCAAGCGAGTGTCTGAAAGACTCCTCGAGCGGAAAATGCGAAATAATAATACAGGTGCCAAACGAGTGTCTGAAAGACTCCTCGAGCGGAAAATGCAGAATAATAATGCCGCAGTCGGGCGTCGGAGCGACACAACATAAAGGGCTTACAAAAGATAAATGAACAACAAGCATGCCGCAGTCGGGCGTCTGAGCGACGCCACAGAAAGGGCTTATAAGAGAATAATCATAGTAAATATCCAGGAGGTAGAACCATCCGAGGGATACTCAATCATATACATAAAATAAAAGGTTAGTCCAGGATAATAAAGATCACAATCCAATACGTGCCACAATCATAAACAATATATAGTACAGTCGTTTCTCCATCCGAAGACCGATACTACGATCCAGTTAGCCGTGTCTCCATCCGAAAACCGATAACATGGTCTAGTCAAACCGTGCCTCCATCCGAATACCGTTACCGAGATCTAGTTAAATCGCCCTCCATCCGAATACCGTTATAGAGATTCAACTCAGACTATGGTTCTTACTCAAGAACATGACTATCCAACAGGATATATCCTCTACAGAGGGAGTACCATTTTCCACGAGTAACGGGATTACTCAGTCCCTCGGGACTAATTCCGTCTACGGTCTTTTGATTGCAAACACGCCTGACCTGCACACACCAGCTTAACTCACCAGTGTCTGGAATCACCCACGACACCTGCCAAGCAAAAACTCTAAGTGGGGAGGCTACAACCTCGACGTAGCATGGGATCACAAAATTTATACCGCGCGCAAACTGGGGAAGCTATCCCCTTCGGCTACAACCGAAACACCCATGCCCCCGGACCGGATGACTGGCTTTAATCCATGGCCATGGGACCCTCATCATGGCCTCTCTGTACGGTGTGTGCTTTGGAAAGGGCTCGACAACCTACTGAACCATACCCTGTCCCCTGCAGGGACAAATGGTGGTATCAACAAAAGGAAGCTATTGATCAAGACTCGGTCTACAACCGACTCAGGTGGTCCAAGTATCCACCAACAACATTACAACTAGTGAAGTAAATCACCACTCCTCGAGCCTCACCAAGCTATGCCGGGCATACTCGTCTCGACGAGGGATTAGGGACAAGCTCGTGTCTACCCAAGACCACGACTTTCCCGGCTTCCTACCGGTGTGCAAGAGAAGCTCACGAGGGTGACCCAAATCACTAGTGTATCCAATGCTGACCACAAAACAACTCCAAGGTGCACTCATGCACGAGACCATATCGGTACATAAACTACCACATACTCCAAGTCACAAGGTGTTGTGATCGTATCAAAACACCACAACAAAATATTATGCCAGAGTTCAGAAATGCTTGCCTTCAAGACTATGCAAAGGATGCACTTATTGGAAGCTTTCCTTTTCCTCCAAAAATCCTATTTTGCAAAATACACAAATACAAATATTTCAAACACAGTACCAAAACCTGTCTCAAATATTTTTGAAATAAATCTTAAAATAAACTAGATGAAATTTGAGAGAGGTAGGAAAAAGAATCAACTCATTTGGAGTTTTATTTTAAAACTTATAGCCAGTCAAAGTTTGGTCAAACTCTGTTTTTATTAAAATCAGAAAAAGGAAAACGCTTCGAGGGAAATATGCTTACGCAGCAGAGAAACGCACTCAGGAGTTTGCGCCTTCACTTAAACAGAGAGAGGGCGGACGTGCGAGTCGCTGACAGTGGGTCCAGAGGGCCCACTGGTCAGGTTTGACCGTTTCTTCCCTCCTTCTCCTCTCTTCTACCCGACGGGAGCGGGGCTCCGGCGATCGCCGTCGACGAACGGCAGCACCTCATGGGCATCCAAGGGCGGGGATGGAACGGCAAGACCGAGGCGGTCCTCGGGGTGGTTGATGGGTCGATGGAGGTGGCAGGAATCGCCGGCGGCGAGCTCCGTGGCGGAGAGAAGCTACGGTGGTGAAGTGACTTTGGTGCTCCGGTGGTCTCCGACCGGAGTTGGGTGGCTGGGCAGCTCCGCAAGAACTAAGGGAAGCTACTGGTGCCGCTAGTTGGGCGAAAGGGTGGCTGGTTGCGACGAATCGCACCAGGGCTTGGCGGCGGCCGAGCTGGCCGGAGTTGTGGAGGACGATCCTCTCCGGTCAATCTACTGCTAGGGGAGCTCTGCGGGGAGGGTCTGATGTCGCGTGAGTGCTCGGAGGGGCTCGGGGTTCCCTTTTTATAGCGTGACGAGGCTGGCTCCGCGGCGGCAGAGGATAAGATCGCCGGCGACCACTTTCCTGTAGATGCAGGGCATCGTGGCGGCGACGAACGCGTTGCGACGAGCAGGAGGATAAGCACGGCCTGTGCTCTGAGGCAGCTGGCGCGCGCTGGTGGTTTGGGCGGCGCCGTCCGCGGCGAAATCCGCTGCTGACGCCGGCGTGCCGCCAAGGGCGCGGCCAGCGGCGCAGCAGGGCGCCAGAGGTACCGTGGAGCAGGGGGCGGCTAGTGCGCGGTTCAGCGATGCAGAGGGGGCCAGGGTCGGGTCGCGTCGAGTGCGGCAGTGCGGCGTGTCGGCGTAGTGCGCGCGCGTGCAAAACGTGCGCTCTGGGCGCGCCCAGAGCACGCACGGCACCTGCTCGACGAAATGCCAGCGCGCTCTAGAGCTCGAGGGTGGAGCTGGCACTGCACAGGATGGAGGTAGGGGTAGCAAGACACTCAGTGGACAATGTGGATAGGTCAGGAGTTCAAGTCCACAATGCAAACTAGAGAGCTTGCCAAAAGTGGCTGTGCACACCAGGTGTTCGACAGAATGCCATATGCACTAAGATAACTCTTGGAGTGGCCAAAATCTCCAGATGAGTGTCTCTCTAGATGCAGGAGATGGTGGTAGGATTTGTTTGGCAAAAACAGAAAGTTGATAGTGCAAGCTTTGCAAAACTCCAGTTTTGGGCAGAAAGAAAAAGGGTTTAGAACATGCATTTCAAAACCTCCAATGAGCCCAATCTCCTGGACTTAAGAGTTTGGTAGGGAGGGCTACAAGTAGGAAAAGGCTCAGGGTCACTAGAGCAAAGAAAAAGAAGGTTGAAGTACAACTCACCAAATTGGGTCAGAATGCAAAAGAGGTTGATCCACTCAAATTTTTCAAAGAACATCACTGGGTTTTTGCTTGAAGGTGAATGGTATGCATCCACTGACATCTCCAAACACTTGGAAGAATTTTTAGAAGAATATTTAAATGGGTTGCAGTGCAAAAGTGCCTACTGGACCAGATTGGAAAAGTTGGTGAAAAGCTCAAAATCTCCAATGGCCAGAAGGTATTTTTGCATAAAAGTGATGTGGAACCATCACATGACATCCCCAAATTTTGGTGGAATTTTTAGAAGCATATATCAAATGGTTGTAGTGCAACTGGGCTCCAAATGCAAAGGAAATCATTTTATAAGAGCAAAGTTTTGAGAAAATAAATCTTGCAACATTTGAATCCACTGAATAAATAATTGTTTTATTATAGAGAGAAATCAAGTCCAACAATACCTTTGAAGGTTTTTCCCACTAGAGGCATAAATCCAAAAATCACAAAAGGTAAAACTTGACAATTGGAAAAGTTTTATTTCCTGGCAACATTTTAATAAATAAAAACAAGGCCAAAATTTTGGGTGTCACAATCTTCAAGGTGTTGTAGGCATAGTGGGATGCCGCCATGAACTTAGCTAGGGCCGGGCGCCCAAGAATCCCATTGTACGGCAGGAGGAGGTCAACCACATCAAAGACAATCCTCTTAGTTCTGTAGTTCAGTTCTCCACCAAATGTTACCAGCAACGTGATCTTTCCCTTAGGACGGCTCCTGTCGGAATTAACTCCTTGAAACGTGTCGGTAACTTCTAGCTCTTCCTCTCCTATCTGGAGCTTGCAGATAACTGCCGGGGAAATCAGATTCATCCCGGCCCCGCCGTCCACCAGAATCATTGTGACCTTGAGGTTGCAAATTGTTGGGGAGACTAACAATGGCAAACACCCTACCACAGTGGTACGGCTAGGGTGATGTTCCTCATCAAAGATGATGGGTGTACGGGACCATTTGAGCGGCTTCCGGGCCTCTGGTGCTGGTTCCACGGTGTTGACTTCCCGTGCCCACCGATTGAGCTGGCGGTGAGAAGTGTGCAGAGATGCACCTCCGTCAATGCACAGGGCATCTGTGGCCTTCGGAAACTCCTGCTCACTGGTTTCCTCTTCATCCCCTCCATCACTCTCACCGTCACAAGCTTCCTTCTCTCGACCTCTGGCGGGCTTTCCTTGGTTCCGAAAGGGTTTGCCGGGATGATTTACTTCACCACCTCGGCCCTTACCGCCAGCAACATTCTGACCCTTTTCCTTATCACGTTTCTCATACTCTGCTCTCTGTTTCTTGACAAGCCGCTCAACCTGATAACACTCTTGATGGTCGTGGCCCTTGGTCCGATGAATCTTGCAGTACGGCCCATCACCTTTGGCGGCTTTCTCGGCAGTAGCGGCTTCCTGGCAGTCAGTGCACACGACAGCTTCCTTGTCGGGGGCCACTGCTTTGGCCTTCTTGCCGGTACTAGGCATACTCGATCCTTCAACAGTCATCACTGCCTTATCCCTATGCTTCTTACTACGCTTCTTGCTCTTCTTCTGACTGGTTGATTCATCATCATCCTCTAAATCAACGTTGGTGCAATCTTCCTCTCCGGGCAACTTTCTTCCCTCCTCCATCCGAGCACACTTATCCACTAATGTGTAAAGCTCCTTCACAGTCTTGGGCAACCACACATTCATCTTGGAACGAATCCGCCGATTGTGCACATTGGACTGGAAGGCAGCTATTACGGCTGCCAAATGGATATTTGGGATATTTCTATGAAATTTGCTGAATCTCTGTAAGAACTTTGGGAGGGTTTCTCCTTCCTTCTGTTGGAGAAGCTACAAGTCGCCAGGTCTATCGGGTTCTTGATGGCCGCCATTAAAGGCGCCAATGAACTCGTGGCAGAGGTCAACCCATGACGAAATGGAGTTCTCCGTTGGTGCATCAGCCAAGACCTCACGTGGACATGAGGGCCAAAGGGAAGTAGTTGGCAAACACCTTCTCATCTCTTCCCCCGGCAGCCTAAACAGCGAGGGTGTAGATGCTCAAGAACTCTGCCGGGTTCAGCCTCCCGTCGTACTTCTCATGTATCTCTCGCTTGAACGTGCGAACAGACGTCCAATGGACTTGCCGCATCTCATGTGTAAGGGCATGGCAACCAACCTCGAAAGGTAGGCACCCGCCAACACCGAGCGCGGGCTCGTCAACGTTGAGGCCGTCGCACCCGTCGGTCCGGCGGAGGTCGTCGCGGCATTGCTCGATGATGACGCGCGCGTCTCCTCTCCGCCCATCTTCCGTGGCTCGACGTTGGCATGGGCGTGCTCGAGGGTCAGAAGAGGCCATCGAGACATCGTCGGGGTATTGATTCTGTTGCGCTCGTGCTGGCTGCCGCGGTCGGGACTGCACCATGGGGATGGCCCCTTCCGTACGGTCATCAGCATGAGTTGTTGCTGTCGTTTGGGGAGGTCATGGCGGGCGAGCTCGCCGTGAGCCCCCAGCTTCGGCGAAACCGAGCTGGCTTGGATGGTGGCCCGCCATTCGTCCATCTACTCAGCCGCTAGCGGGAACCTCAATAGTAGCTGACCCCGCGCCATGGCCTCCGAAGCCATACTTGGCATGGTTGATGATGAAGTCGATCACACCGTCACTCGGCTCCTGATGGTGCCAGCGGCGGCCGCACTGCGCCCCCTCTGTTGTTGTGAGGCGACCACCTGGATGTGGTGCAGCGAAGGTGCTCAAGGGCTAGCGGCTCCGTCAGGCACAGTGGCCTGGTCGACCCGCCCTGGGGGAGGTGCACGCGCTACGACCGCACCCGTGGTGGGAGCGGTTGGAGGGTGACGATTCACCCCGGTCCGGGCATCGTTGTTGTGGTTGTGCTTGTTGGTGGGAGAGAGGGGCGTAAATGGAGTAACCCCTTCGCCCGTACCTTGGGGAGCATGGCCATCGGGGTGTTGCTGATGCTGCTCTCCTCCTGTGTCTCCTGCTCCGGCGTCGGCCGCGGGGGATGTGGTGACGGGGCCGCCTGCTCCGACCACATCCCCAGCAGCATCCGCGTCCTCGCGTGTCTCCGCACCTCCCGCAGCGTTAGAGGCCGCGGGTGGCGGAGCCTTCGAGGTGGATGGATGAGCTGAAGAACCGGGTTTCTTCTTGGGCGCCATGGTCGATGGCGTCATCGAAGATGAAGATGGTGATGAAGATGACGCGTTGCACACATCTTCAGGTTCGCACAAGCGAGCCCCCCTACCAGGCGCACCAAAGATGTCACGGGAAACCACGGCCACCTATTCGACCAGGAGGCCCCTTGCTGGTTCGGCAGGGGGACGTCGCATTGCACAAAGAGCAGACGAGCGTGTGGCAGGATAGCTGAGATCACATGGGCAGTTTTACCCAGGTTCGGGCCGCCGCGAGGCGTAAAAGCCTACTCCTGCTTTTCTGGATTGATGGTGGAAAGGTGGTAGTGGAGCGTAGTACACTCGCCCGGCAAGGGTTGCCTCAAGGCAATCGTGGCTACACGCGCGTGGGGGAGTGTGAGTTATCCAACCTTCTAACCCTTTCTACGGTTGCCACGGGCCTCCTTTTATAGATCAAGGTGTCACCACAATGGCAACATAGTCATTACGCACTGATAAGATAGCAACAGTACCTAACTCTACGGGCTGACAGGGCGCATTAAGTGCACCGCTTAATGTCACATCATTGGTTGCCCGGCAAGGCTTGTCGGGCTATTTTGCCAGCTCTGTGCCTGCTTGCTTGACACATCGCAGGACGGGTGTCGTTTGTGGGTTTTTCCTATAGGGAGAGGCTGCCATGTGGTGAATGGCTGCCACTTAGTCACTCTGCGGCTTGACACCGCACTGATTAATGACATGGGTCATGGTGCAATGGTTGGTGAGGTGGTTTTGCCTCCGCAAGCCCTGGCAGGCCCTCCGGGGTGCTTTGGTCGTCTGCTTCTGGGTGTGGCCTCGCCCCTTGCCGGGCTTGCCTGTCCGGCAAAGGAGGCCTTTTCTTGACGATATCCTGCTTCTCTAGCTTGATCTTGGTCCCTCTGAACTGCATGTTGGTCCTTCGAATCTCTTGGTTCCTCGTACTCTGACTTGGGCTGGTGCTTCAACCTTGTTCTCGTGCATGTGCACAGTCTGGGCAACAGACCCAGTGTTTGTTGCACCGACAGAAGCCCCCGGGCCTGCCCCAATGCGTTGTCGAGTGTCGTCGGGGTAGGGCCTAATAAGTACACAAGCGGGGTTGCTGAAGAGGCTGGTCTCTTGAGGTCTTCTTTACTTTTTCATTAGCCTTGATCTCGAGCCAGTTTCTGGTTTTCCTGCACGTCGTGTAAAGCTAATAGTGGTGGGGCCGCTCCAGTAACGACCCGTGAATGACTTTAACGTACGAGGTAGAAACTACCAATTCACTCTTCCCACCATGCCCTTATCCTTGGCCACATATGTTGCATGCATCGCGTGGGGTAGGTAACGGAGGTGCGTGGCGCGGGAGAGCATCAAGGTGAGGGCCCGGTTGTCTTGAGTTTGCGGAGGAGGACGGTGGTCGACGGGTCACTTCCGTCGTGCTCTCCATCGACGCGTTCCCCAGTGCTCTTGCTCCCGTCGGGCTACCTCTCCTCGAGCCCGAGGGCGGCGGGCTGGGCTCCTGCCCAGGCGCTCCTTTTGCCCTCCTCGCCTTCGACGGTCGTGCCTAGGAGGAGAGGGACAAGAAAGGGCATCACGGGGCACTTATCTTTTTTCAATCTTAAACATGTAGGCACTTGCCAAATTCTAATTCAAATAATGTAATTCCTCGAGTCCATGCTTGTGTTCTGTAATCCATGTACTTGTATCAACATATAAATGAAAAAGATAAACCTTGCCAGAAACCCGTGCATGTGTATGTCCATGCAGAGGCGAGATGCCTCTTTAATGTAAATAAATGAGTTTTCCTCGGCAGGCCATCCTGCCGGCACCCTTTTTGTCTGCTGGAGAGCTGCGTCTACTGGGTTACAAACAAAGGGACCAGCCCCCTGCCAAATTGTTTCTACCAAAGGCCACTGCGACCATCCTGACCGAAGCAGCATTCGAGTCATGGATGGGAGCACCTAAGTCTCAAAAGAGTTGCGAAGCTTTTTGATGGTCAAGTTATAGCCTTACATAACACTAATGGACAAGAGGTAAAACTTATCTGTTTGGCTTGTCGGGGATCGCTGTATCGGGCAACCTTCCCAACTCCTTGCTGATACGTCTCCAATGTATCTACTTTTCCAAACACTTTTGCCCTTATTTTGGGCTCTAACTTGCATGATTTGAATGGAACTAACCCGGACTGACGCTGTTTTCAGCAGAATTGCCATGGTGTTATTTTTTGAAGAAATAAAAGTTCTCGGAATGACTTGAAACTTCACAGAGAATATTTTTGGAATGTATAAAAAATACTGGCGAAAGAATCAACTCCAGGGGGCCCACACCCTGTCCACGAGGGTGGGGGCGCGCCCACCCCCCTGGGGCGCGCCCCCTGCCTCGTGGGCCCCCTGAGGCTCCACCGACCTCAACTCTAACTCTATATATTCATGTTCAGGGAGAAAAAAATCAGAGAGAAGGATTCATCGTGTTTTAGGATATGGAGCCGCCGCCAAGCCCTAATCTCTCTTGGGAGGGCTGATCTGGAGTCCGTTCGGGGCTCCGGAGAGGGGAATCCATCGCCATCGTCATCATCAACCTTCCTCCATCACCAATTTCATGATGCTCACCGCCGTGCGTGAGTAATTCCATCGTATGCCTGCTGGACGGTGATGAGTTGGATGAGATTTATCATGTAATCGAGTTAGTTTTGTTAGGGTTTGATCCCTACTTTTCATTATGTTCTGACATTGATGTTGTTATGACTTTGCTATGCTTAATGCTTGTCACTTGGGCCCGAGTGCCATGATTTCAGATCTGAACCTATTATGTTTTCATGAATATATGTGAGTTCTTGATCCTATTCTACAAGTCAATAGTCACCTACTATGTGTTATGATCCGGTAACCCCGAAGTGACAATAATCAGGACCACTCCCTGTGATGACCGTAGTTTGAGGAGTTCATGTATTCACTAAGTGTTAATGATTTGGTGCCATACTCTATTAAAAGGAGGCCTTAATATCCCTCTGTTTCCAATAGGACCCCGCTACCACGGGAGGGTAGGACAAAATATGTCATGCAAGTTCTTTTCCATAAGCATGTATGACTATATTCGGAATACATGCCTATATTACATTGATGAACTGGAGCTAGTTCTGTGTCACCCTATGTTATAACTGTTGCATGAGGAATCACATCCGACATAATTATCCATCACTGATCCAATGCCTACGAGCTTTTCACATATTGATCTTTGCTTAGGTACTTTGCCGTTGCCACTGTTACAATTACTACAAAACTGCTACTGTTACTTTTGCCACCGTTACCATTACTTCCATAGTACTTTGCTACTAAATACTTTGCTGCAGATATTAAGTTTTCCAGGTGTGGTTGAATTGACAACTCAACTGCTAATACTTGAGAATATTCTTTGGCTCCCCTTGTGTCGAATCAATAAATTTGGGTTGAATACTCTACCCTCGAAAACTATTGCGATCCCCTATACTTGTGGGTTATCACTTGCCGGGGATCTGTGACAACTTGTTTATACCCTTGGCGGACTGAACTCGCCTAAGGACAAGGTCACCTTCGTCAAAATACTGGGCATGAACCATGCGACTATGATAGCGACGCAGGGCTTGCTGGTAGCGTGCAGCACGCGTAGCAGCCCGGTGACGGTTCTCCTCGAGTAGCACAGCGTCGTCACGCCGGTGCTGATCTTGCGCTACTTCATCGTAGGCAAGCACCCGAGCTGACCCGTAAATGAGTTCCATTGAGATAACTGCTTCTGCCCCATAAACCAGGGAGAAGGGAGTCTGCCTGGTAGCTCGGTTCGGTGTCATTCTGAGGGACCAGAGAACTACCGGCAGCTCCTCGATCCACCGCCTGTCGTGCTTCTGCAGCGTATCAAAAGTTCTTGTCTTGAGCCCATGCAGCACTTCAGCGTTCGCCCTCTCAGCTTGTCCATTGCGAAATGAAGAAGATAGCCTCCCACAAGCTTGGGGGAGGCTTCTCTGATTACTTAATGCTTTGCCTGATCAACCTCTCAAGAAAAATGAAATACTTGATATCTTTTATAATGGACTAACTGATGCTTCCAGAGACCACCTGGATAGTTGTGCTGGTTGTGTTTTCAGGGAAAGAACTGTTGATCAAGCCGAATTGCTATTGAATTATATGTTGAGTAATGAAAATGATTGGACACTTCCTGAACCAACTCCTAAGCCAACCCCGAAGAAAAGGGGTATTCCAGTTCTCAGTCCTGAAGATATGTAAGAGGCAAAGAAATCTATGAAAGAAAATGGTATTAAAGCTGAAGATGTTAAGAATTTACCAGCTATTGAAGAAATACATGGTCTTGATAACCCGACACAGGTAATAAAGGTAACTTCTCTCTATAGATATGATAAGGGTGAAATCCCATGTACTAAGTTTGCTAGCCAATGCTTGGATGAGTTTGATGATTTTATTGTGAAACAAGAAAACTTCAATGCTTATGTTGGTAGACAATTGAAACGTAATGCTTATATGATTGAACACTTGAGTGATTATATGTATAGAGTTAAAGGTGAACTTAAACTTATTAGTAAACATGCTTCTATGGTTACCACTCAAGTAGAACAAGTGCTTAAAGCTCAGAATGATTTGCTCAATGAATTAAATAATAAGAAAAATGATAATGTTGTTAGAGTTGTGACTAGAGGGGGTAGAATGACTCAGGAACCTTTGTATCCTGAGGGCCACCCTAAGAGAATTGAGCAAGATTCTTAGAGAATTAATGTTGATGCACCTAGTCCTTCTAAGAAGAAAAAAAAAAGAAAAATGATAGGACTTTGCATGCTTCTAGTGAACCTGTTGTTGACACTGTCGGCATCCTGGGAATGGCGGTCCCCAAACTTGCCTGCCCGTGGCCCACGGCGTGGCTCCACTAGCGGCCCTGTACGACCCATCTTCACCAGCAAACACTCAAGACCCTCGCGAGGAGCCAAGCCTTGCGAGGCGGACGACGCAAGACCTCCACGGGGGCGGCCTCACCAGGCCGGCTCGCGAGGGGAGGAGAGATCAAGGCAAGGGACACCTCGCGAGGTTCCCGTGACGCAAGCCATGACGACCGGGGCTAGGCGGGCGCCAACGCACAGTGTCCTCGTTTCCTCTTTGGTGCTAAAGAGGCAAGCGCAGGCGAGGAGTCCCGAGGCATCAGGCAAAGGTTTCCATATCGGTGCAACGAGACCAAGACCAGCAGGACGGAGGTCACCGTGGAGCCCAAGACGGCGTCACCACCAGATCCTTTGGCAGGCGAAGACCACCTTTAGTCAGGATAACTTGTACTAGTTGTCTCCCTTCAAATTTGGCCATTGTGGGATCCCTTCCCGCCTAACATTTGGGGAGAGGACCAGGGCCTCTATAAAATAGGACTAGCCACCACCATAGAGGGAGGATCGATTCAACACACACAAGCTCACCAAGCACTAGAGCACCTCTCCTCAGGAGTCTGTTCTTCCCTTTGTAACTGTTCATCCTCATCCCAAGAGGCAATCCACCACACCACACTAGAGTAGGGTATTACACCACATCGGTGGCCCGAACTAGTATAAACTCTCATGTCTCTTGTTCTGTGGGCTCGACGTGCTGAGCCTTGAGATCGCGGTGAGGGTGAGAGCCAGAGGGAGGAGAGATCTTCGTGCACACCCCAGTGTTCGAACCTCAAGGGTTTTGCCGGAACCCGTAATCCGACATTTGGCGCGCCAGGTAGGTGTGCGCCGAAGCTTTCCTTCTGCCGGTCCGTGTCCCATCACTTCGTCGCATCCATGGCGGACGCTTGTCGAGCCCACGCTGAGCGCCGGGCCGCCCACGTCGCTCAGACAGCTCCTGTCGGCGGGCCTCCCCGTCGTTCCCCGTCGCCCGCCGCCAACGCCGCCACCGGCCCGGTGGGAAACGAGCAGCAAGTGTCCTCGCTGCACCCTCGGTGCGGCGGGATGGCCGCGCCGCCACCCCATCGCTGACTCCGGCCGGCTCGTCGTCCCACGCACGTCGCGAACCTACAGACGCGCAGGCCGCGCTGCTCCTGGCACGCAAGCTCCTATGCTACCGCCTAGTCGACGACCTCCACGAGGACTGGCTGGACCGCATCGCCCAGCTTGTCAGCGCCACAGGGGGCTCCCACGCGCCATCCCTCTCGCTGCCTCGCCCTCCGCCAGCTGCGGACAACGTGGCTCACGGAGCGCCTCCACCACCTCTGCACCAAGACGATGGTCTGGCGCCAAGGCGTGCGGCCCCCGGTATGACCCACCGCGTTGGGCGCCCACGCGAGAAGAAGGAAGCTGCCAAGAAGTACCCCGGCTGCAAGACAATGCTCCCGCGCTCCCAGCGCCACCGCGCCAAGACCGCATGCTGCCGGCAGTGGTGGTGCGCGGGCATCAAGGGCAGGCTCCGCATCAGCAAAGGGCCCCGGTGGCCACGGCAGGCTGCTGCGCCTTCACTCCTGAGCTGCGTAGCGTCGCCTGGTCAGGCAAGTTCAAGCCGGACCTGCCTCCTCGCTACTACGGCACCCCCGACCCCGCGGAGTTCTTGCAGCTCTACAAGCTAAGCATCGAGGCGGCCAACGGCGACGAAAAAGTCATGGCAAACTGGTTCCCCATGGCTCTCAAGGACGATGCTCGCTCGTGGCTCCTGAACCTGCCCCAGGCTCGATCTCCTCCTGGGACGAGATGCACGACCACTTCGTCGCCAACTTCCAGGGCACTCGCGACCGTCCTCCGGCCACGGGTGACCTACGCCGCATCAAGCAGCAGCCAGGAGAGACCCTGCAGAAGTACATCCCGTGCTTCAACAGCGCTCGCCTCAAGATCCCCAAGGTGACGGACGAGGCCATCATCTCGGTGTTTTCTGATGGCGTCCGTGACGTCAAGATGAAGGAGGAGCTCGCCATCCAGGAGGAGCTCTGCACGGCTTTGGAGCTGTTCAACCTGGCGACAAAGTGCGCAAGTGCTGAGGAGGGGCGCCTTTCCCTCCTCGAGCTCCCAGCTACCGACCCAGAGGAGAAGAAAGCCAAGGCCAAGGACGTGAAGCGCAAGGGAGTAGCCGTGCTCGCGGTGGAGCCGGATATGAAGCGTAGCCGGTACCATCCCTAGTCGTCCAAGAGCAGCTGACCATTCTGCGCCTTCCACAACGTACACAGCCACAACACCAACGACTGTCAAGAGCTCAGGGCCATTCGAGATGGATGCTTCGGTCGACGCCCCGAGCGCAATGACCAGGCTACGGCCGAGGAGGAGGACGAGGCGGAGGACGCTGGGACCCCCGCCAAGAGTGGCGCGACCGGCCTCGCGAGGACCGCTGGCAGGACCAGCCTCGTGAGGGCACCTGGAGGGATCAGCCTCGTGAGGACCGCCCTCAGGGCAATGCCGGTCTTCCTCCGCTGCCGCCACCGCCAAGAAGGAACGACGACCACCATCAGGACGAGGGGGCTGGGGGCTTCCAAGAACCGCGTGCTATTGCCTGCATCTTGGGCGGAGCTCAGGCCCCAGCATCTCAGCATATCTTCAAGCAGTTTGCTCGCGAGGTGAACGCAGCCCTTCCCAGGCTTGAGGCCACACGCCCGCTCAGGTGGTCCAAGTGTGCCATCACCTTCAGCTCGGCGGACCAGCTCAAGTGCGCGGCCACTGCTAGCGCCCTCCCGATGCTCTGCACACCCGTCATCAGCAACGTACAAGTCACCAAGACCCTCATTGACGGTGGTGCAGGGCTTAATGTCCTGTCCGTCGTGACATTCGATAGCCTTCAAGTGCCATACAATCGGCTTCAGCCCACCAAGCCCTTCTCAGGAGTGACCGACGGCTCCACGACCCCGATAGGGCAGGTCCGCCTCCCTGTCACCTTCGGACGGCGCGACAACTACCGCACCGAGCTCATCGACTTCAACGTCGCTCACATCCGTCTGCCGTACAATGCCATCCTCGGGTATCCGGCCCTGGTCAAGTTCATGGTAGTACCCTCCTGAGGCCATCCCCAAGAAGAAGAAGCAACTACTCCACGCAGGGCCTCAGGGGAGCGGCGCCTCTAGCGGTGCCACACCAGGATCGGCGCCCTCCTCGGGCAGGGCTCGGGGGCTCCCTCCTGGAGGGCCTCAGACCTAGCCCACGTCAAGAGGGAGGTGCTCGGCACCACGTGGAGGCGTACTTTGTAGCACGTCTCCCTCAGGAGAACACCGGGCGAGGAGCGCCCGGCGCTCAGGAGTTCATCGTCAAGACCACTCAGGAGCTACAAGATGCAAGAGCCATGCGTGGCGACTGCCGCCCACCTAGCGCAGCTCCCCATCCAGGTGAGGATGGCGGGCTGCGCATCTGCGTCAACGTCCCAGGGCTCAACAGGGCCGCCTCTCAGGAGTGCTTCTGACCTTCGCACATGGGATGCTGCGAGGGCCCACCTCACAGCTATGTTCGCATGCCATTCGGCCTGCCGAGCATGGCAGCCACCTTCCAGTGCAACCTGCGGAGCGTCTTGGCGGCTCAGGAGGCCAGGCATCACGCAGTCCTGGCGGAGATGGAGACGGTCCTCGAGGAACCACCTGGACCCCCAGAGCCTCCCGAGGCTCAGGGCCCCGGTGGCTCATGAGGAGCAACCCCTTCGCCACGCATCCTTAGCTATCCCAACATCCCTTCGACAACGGAACCAACTGACATTTTCCAAGTTTATTCAACTGGGAGCGCCCCCTAGGCTGCATCATTCCCAGACCGCGTGGGTCTGTCCCTGCGGCACGTATCCTTTTATGTCTTTAGCTTACTCCGCTGGGGGCGCCCCTCGGGCTGCATCATCCCCAGGCCGCTCGGCTCCGACCCAGTGGCATGTATCGTTCTTGCATTTACCTAAGATATTTCACCTTCCATGCATAATCTATCTATGGTTATGACCTGCTTGATTGTCACCCACCACGGGAGCTACTCACGCTGGCACGGCGCTTGTGCTCGGGTCCGTCCCTACAACGTCGACAAATCTGAGCAGTCGAGCTCTGAATCGCGGCACGCCCCACGCACGTAACCTCACCAGGCCCTCAGTGCCTTCATCCTCTTGCAGAGCGACCAGTGGCAGACCGGCAATCGTAGTGGCAATCTATGTCCCTCCTCACGCTAACCTGCAGGGACCTCCTGAGGACGACAGCAGGCTGTACCACGGGCTCCCTCTTCTCCCATGCAATTCGCTTGCGCATTAAAAGGGGGGCTCCTGAGCATCGCGACTCGGGAGCTCTTACTGGCTCTCCAGCCCTCACCCCCTGGCCTTGACCACGGCATCGTGACCTGGCATACCAGCGGCGGCTGAGCTTGCTTGATGGTCGGGATCTGAGGATGTAGAGCACACAGAAGAGCATGGAGAAGAGGGGGAGGCTCGCAAGGGCCTAACCTGGCTCCATTACGGCCGTCGACGCGCGAGTCTGGCGCAGCACAAGGAACCGGCTCTTGACTGCCAAGATAAGTTCCGCGCCCGGATCAACCAAGCACTACGGCATAGAATTCTCACTTGTGTAGCCCTGTTACGGCGACGTCGCCTCCCTTTCCTACCTCTCGGTGCTTGCTTGTGCGCTAAAGGGGACCTCTTGAGCATCGCGCCTCAGGAGCTCTTACTGGACCTCGGGCCGCTCACCTCCTGGCCTTGACCACGGCATCGCGACCTGGCATACCAGCGACGGTTGCAGCCTGCCTGGGGACCGGGACCTGTTGGTGTAGAGCACCAAGCTGCTGCAGGGTTGGAAAGGGGAGGCCGAGCCGAAAAGGACACGCGCTCGCAAATTTTCATAATAAGGATAATATCAACAAAAGACATCACAGACCCTTTACACGCCCCCGTGGGGTCCATCTCAATTCCTCGCAGGGAACAAAAGAAGGGAGTTTCTAGGGGCCCTATCTACACGCGCCAGCGCGGCCGACGCCATCATCAACAGTGGGCCACGAGAGGCCGGCGCCAGCCCCATCTGGATCAGTGATGGCGGCGGCTGGATGCTGTGGCCTTGCTCCGTGCGCGGCGAGAGCTCGGGGGCACGTAGCTGCTGTTGCTCGTCTCTCGGGTCTCGTAGGGCTCAGGAGAGTCGCTGAGCTCCCAAGCGCCGCCGCTACTACTGGAGGAGCTGCTGGCGAAGCCAACGGCAGGCTTGGCGTGGGCCGCCGCGCCATCACGATGACCCCCTCCTGGACAGCACTCCAGGCGGTGGCCTTCCTCGTCGAAGACCTTGAAGAACATGGTGGAGGCGCCATCGTATTCAAAGTGGATCACGAGGGCGCCTTCCTCACGGCACACTCGAGCAACCTCGCCCCAGCCACGGGTCACGAAGATCTTGCCTGGGGAGACGGCTTCAACCTCCGCTCCAGTCACCGGGGCATCGCAATCGGCATGCTGCAGCCAAAGCTCGAGGCGGCCCCTCGGCGGCATCTCAATGGAGAAGAACTGCGGAAAGCGAATCCAAGTGCGAGGAGGCATCGCCGCCCACATCACGAGTTTGCGCGACCACGACCATGGCATGGGCGGCGCCGCTCGCCGCCTCTCCCTCCAGAGCCCTCGGCATGGGCACACAAAGGCAGCGGGTACCCGGGAGGAGGCCACTCGCACCAAGGCCTCAACACCTCCGGCCTCTTCTTCGGCGGAAGTGGCCAGGGCTCGTCGCGGGGGGGTTTTCCCTTCTCTACGGCCGAGAACCTCCGTATCGGTGCCATGGGTGTCGCTACTAGCAGTGAAGCAAGGGAGAAGAGGCGAGCGGAGCAGGAAGAGATGAGTGATGGGGGCTTCCCCCTCCTCATTTATAGCGGGATAAGGCCAACCGGCGATCCCCACGATCACAGGTAATGATGATTTTTCTCTACATGCAGCAGGGACTCGTCAAGTCGGGCAGTTGCTGAGGCAGCGTGGGGAAGCGGGGACGCCCACGTCCAATCAATCACCACGTGTCAACCAAGGCCGCTGGCTGTTGGGGCCCGCGGCGCTCTGTACTTGCCCCTTGGCTTTGCCTCAAAGCCAAGTCCGAGCGCGCCTTGGGCCCGGGGGCTACTGTTGGCGTCCTGGGAATGGGGGTCCCCAGACTTGCCTGCCTGCAGCCCACGGCGTGGCTCCACTAGCGGCCCTGTATGCCCATCTTCACAAGCAAACACTCAAGACCCTCGCGAGGGGCCAAGCCTCGTGAGGCGGATGACGCAAGACCTCCTCGGGGGCGGCCTCACCAGGCCGGCTAGCGAGGGGCGGAGAGATCAAGGCAAGGGGCACCTCGCGAGGTTCCCGTGACGCAAGCCATGACGATCGGGGCCAGGCGGGCACCAGCGTGCACAGTGTCCTCGTTTCCTCTTTATTGCTAAAGAGGCAAGCGCAGGTGAGGAGTCCCGAGGCATCAGGCAAAGGTTTCCATATCGGTGCAATGACACCAAGACCAGCAGGACGGCAGGACGGAGGTCACCGTGGAGCCCAAGACGGTGCCACCACCAGAGCCTTTGGCAGGCGAAGACCACCTTTAGTCAGGATAACTTGTACTAGTTGTCTCCCTTCGAATTTGGCCGTTGTGGGATCCCTTCCCGCCTAACATTTGGGGAGAGGAGCAGGGCCTCTATAGATAGGACTAGCCACCACCATAGAGGGAGGATCGATTCGACACACACAAGCTCACCAAGCACTAGAGTACCTCTCCTCAGGAGGTTGTTCTTCCCTTTGTAACTGTTCATCCTCAGCCCAAGAGGCAATCCACCATACCACACTAGAGTAGGGTATTACACCACATCGGTGGCCCGAACCAGTATAAACTCTCGTGTCTCTTGTTCTGTGGGCTCGACGCGCCGAGCCTTGATATCACGGTGAGGGTGAGAGCCAGAGGGAGGAGAGATCTTCATGCGCACCCCAGTGTTCGAACCTCAAGGGTTTTGCCGGAACCCGTAATCCGACAGACACACATGAGAATCCCAATGATATTTCTATTTCTGATGCTGAAACACAATCTGGTAATGAACATGAACCTAGTGATAATGTTAATGATGATGTCCATGTTGATGCTCAACCTAGCAATAACAATGATGTAGAGATTGAACCTGCTGTTGATCTTGATAACCCACAATCAAAGAATCAACGTTATGATAAGAGAGACTTCGTTGCTAGGAAGCACGGTAAAGAAAGAGAACCATGAGTTCAGAAACCCATGCCTTTTCCTCCTAAATCATCCAAGAAAAAGGATGATGAGGATTTTGAGCGCTTTTCTGAAATGATTAGACCTATCTTTCTGCGTATGCGTTTGACCGATATGCTTAAAATGAATCCTTATGCTAAGTATAAGAAAGAAATTGTTACAAATAAAAGAAAGATACCGGAAGCTGAAATTTCCACCATGCTTGCTAATTATACCTTTAAAGGTGGAATACCTAAGAAACTAGGAGATCCAGGAGTACCAACTATACCATGCTCCATTAAAAGAAACTATGTTAAAACTGCTTTATGTGATCTTGGAGCCGGTGTTAGTGTTATGCCTCTCTATTTATATCGCAGACTTGATTTGAATAAGTTGACACCTACTGAAATATCTCTGCAAATGGCCGATAAATCAACTGCTATACCTGTCGGTATTTGTGAGGATGTGCCTGTTGTGGTTGCGAACGTTTCTATTATAACGGACATTGTTATTCTTGATATTCCCGAGGATGATAGTATGTCTATTATTCTTGGTAGACCCTTTTCGAATGCTGCAGGGGCTGTTATTAATTGCAACAAAGGCAATGTCACTTTTCATGTTGATGATAATGAGCGTACAGTACACTTTCCGAGGAAACAACCTCAAGTCCACAGTATCAATTCTATTGGAGAAACTTCAACGATTACTATTGGAGGTTTTGAATTTCCTCTTCCTACTGTCAAGAACAAATATGGTATTATTATTGTTGGGGATGTGCATATCCTTGTTGAGGTAACTTAGTGTTATTCGAAAATTCTCCGGTTTCATGCGATTCGGAATGAGTTTGTTAACAAGACTTGATCAACCTTGTTAGTGGATTCCTTTTGATGAGCAAGAGATGGATGAAGTTAGAAAGCACAACTCTCTATACCCTCCTTTTACTTTCTGTTATTTAGATTAAATAAAGCAAAATTAGTATTTTCTGTCTGTTTTCTGAATTATCCTTGCAATAAAAAAATACCCCGAAAATAAAAGTTCTCCAAATGTCCCGAAAATGAAATATAATTTTTTGTAGAATATTTAAGAATATCTGGCACTGAGAACACAGCAGAGGGGGCCACCACCTGGCCACGAGGGTCCAGGGCGTGCCCACCCCCCTGGGGCGCGCCCCCTGCCTCATGGGCCCCCCGTGGCCCCCTCCACTTACTCCAACACCCACACACTTCTTCCTCCAGAAAAAATCCTCCCCTAGCTCAAACCTGTGTTCTAGCTCATCTTGCTGCCATTTTCGATCTCCTTGCTCAAAGCTCCACTCACAAAACTGCTTTGGGGGATTGTTCTTCGGTATGTGACTCCTCCAATGGTCCAATTAGTTTTTGTTCTAGTGCTTTATTTATTGCAAATTGTTGCTGCTGATGTGACCCTGTTCTTGAGCTTGCATGTCAAATTTATATGGTCTGAAGTAGTTTTAATGCATGATATAGCCTCTAGGCACTTGTGGGAGTAGTTGCTATCAATCCTGTTGAGTTTGGTTCACTTTTATTGTGAGTTACTAAAAATTTCAGAAATTTTTCAAAGGAAGAAACATGTTTAGGAAAATGTACCAAGGTGGTTCCTCAAGAAAGTAGGCACCTAGGCTCGCGATACGTGAGCCGGACTATGAACTACCAAGGGAAGCTCAAGTGCGGCCTTGTGAATGGCCGTCACAGGAGTTTATGGTCGGAGCAGGTATCAAGGATGAATTTGACGCGTATGTGCATAATGCAGACCTTGATGGTTTCGTGTCAGATAAGTGCCCGCAATACCGTTACCTAACTGATTCCTTTGTGAGAAGTTTTAAATTTACATCCTCGCGCAATTCTTACACTGTTCTATTCGATCTTTATGATAAATCATATACTATGGACCTAGAAGATTTTAGTGCTGCTTGTAAACTCCCGGAGTGGGGCAATGTTAATGAACCGCGTAAATCTGAATATAAGATTTTCTTGCTAGTATCACTATGGGGGAATCTAGAGAAATCACACAAGCTACCATAGGGAGCATTCATTCTCCTACCATACATTATTTTGCTCTCTTCATGGGTAGATGCATTAACGGTAAGGATGAGGCTTGTCACATGTGCGTTCCAGACCTTTGTGTCCTCAAGAGTGCAGTATTAGGTGATAAACAATATAACTTGGGGGGCCATCGTTGCACGAAGGTTGCATCTTAATAGTTTAAGTGGAAACTTGTTTGGTGGAATTTATGCAACCCGTGTAGCTAATTATCTTGAGATACCCATACATGAAAATGATATGGAATTGCCTCCTACTTATCTAGATTATAATGCTATGGTTCGTCATCAGTTTGTTGAGAGAAATGAACAGTTCCTCCAATACCGAGTAATCTTTGACAAACGCCGCACTGTCCATGTTGCTCTCCCTGCTCCTACTTTCTTTGACTTTCAGGCAAAAGGGACATATGTTATAACCAGGGAGGAGGCGAACGAGTTTGAGAGGAGGACGGAGGTAGCTCGCCTCCAAGCTGCAGCTCGTCACGCAATAGCCGCTGCATCTTAGTACGGCCCCACAACTTCGGATATCCGCTAGGCCAGCCGTGGCCATAGACCAACTTAGGCCAAAAGCCTAAGCTTGGGGGAGTACGTATTTCTCACCAACATTACATTCATGTTCGCACACTCATGCCAGTTTTCGGTGCTCATACTTTTTCATTGTACTATCCATGCTAGTTTATTTTCTGTTTTAAGCCTTCTTCTTGTGTGTTTAAAAAACCTTAAGAAAAACCAAAAAATTAGTTGTAGCTTTTAGCTAGTTTACTTTCCATGCTTGTAGTAGTAATAATTAAAAGAAAACCCAAAAAGGTTTCTCGTTCTTCTTTTGCTTGTTGGGAGCTTTCCCGTGTAAATAGTTTTTTCTTTTCTTTGGGGGTCGAGAGGAGAAGACCATGATGAAAATGTTGAAGTGGCTCTTATATGCATTATTGTTGATTTAACCAAGAGCCCAAGTTACCTTGTCTTCTCCTATGTATTAAATGCTTGCAGATTCCAGCTTAGTCCAATGCACGTGCACTATTATTATTATCCACACCGTTCGGTCGTGCAAGTGAAAGGCAATAATGACGATATATGATGGACTAATTGAGATGAGAGAAGCTGGTATGAACTCGACCTATCTTGTTTTTGTAAATATGATTAGTTCATCATTCCTGATTCAGCCTATTATGAATGGAACATATTTGCAATGAAAATTAGAGATTATAGTTTCTCATGCCATGCTTAATTAGCTAGGAGTTTATAATGGTTTACCTTGCGTGCCAACATGTTATTAAAATGGTTGTGATGTGGTATGATAGGGTGGTATCCTCCTTTGAACGATTTGAGCGGCTTGACTTGGCACATGTTCACGCATGTAGTTGAAACAAAATCAACATAGCCTCCACGATATTTATGTTCATGGTGAATTATATCCTACTCATGCTTGCACTTAGTGTTGATTAATTTTAATGCATGTTCATGACTATTGTCGCTCTCTAGTTGGTCGCTTCCCAGTCTTTTTCTAGCCTTCACTTGTACTAAGCGGGAATACTGATTGTGCATCCACTTCCATAAACCCCAAAGTTATTTCATATGAGTCCACCATACCTTCCTATATGCGGTATCTACCTGCCGTTCCAAGTAAATTTGTATGTGCCAAACTCTAAACCTTCAAATGAAATTCTGTTTTGTATGCTCGAATAGCTCATGTATCAACTAGGGATGTCTATATCTTCCATGCTAGGTGGGTTATTCTCACGAGGAGTGGACTCCGCTCCTCATTCACGAGAAAATGGCCGGTAACCGGGATGCCTAGTCCCGTGCTCAAATCAAAATAATTGCAAACAAAACACCCCCAGGACTATTGTTAGTTGGAGGCACCCGTTGTTTCGGGCAAGCCATGGGTTGATGCTTGTTGGTGGTGGGGGAGTATAAACTTTACCATTCTGCTTGGTAACCATCTATAATGTGTGTAGCATGGAAGATATCGAGATCTCTTGGTTGTTATGTTGACAATGAAAGTATGCCGCTCAAAATATTATTTATCTCTATTTCAAAAATCGAGCTCTGGCACCTCTACAAATCCCTGCTTCCCTCTGCGAAGGGCATATCTATTTACTTTTATGTTGAGTCGTCACCCTCTTATTAAAAAGCACCAGTTGAGAGCACCGCTGTCATTTGCATACATTACTATTAGTTTACATTGAGTATGACTATGACTGGATCTCTTTTACCATGAATTAGAATGTCTAGTCAGTCCTTGATCTTCACAGGTGCTCTGCATTTATGTTTTGCGGTCTCAGAAAGGGCTAGCGAGATACCATCTTGTTATATCATATTATGATTGTTTTGAGAAAGTGTTGTCATCCGAGATTTATTATTATTGCTCGCTAGTTGATTATGCCATTGATATGAGTAAACATGAGACCTAAATGTTATTGTGAATATGGTTAGTTCATAATCTTTGCTGAAAACATGAATGCTAGCTTTACATATTTACAACAACAAGAGCAAACAGAGTTTGTAAAAGTTTTTCTTTATCACATTCAGTTTGTCAACTGAATTGCTTGAGGACAAGCAAAGGTTTAAGCTTGGGGGAGTTGATACGTCTCCAACGTATCTACTTTTCCAAACACTTTTGCCCTTGTTTTGGACTCTAACTTGCATGATTTGAATGGAACTAACCCGGACTGACGATGTTTTCAGCAGAATTGCCATGGTGTTATTTTTGTGCAGAAATAAAAGTTCTCGGAATGACCTAAAACTTCCCGGAGAATATTTTTGGAATATATAAAAAATACTGGCGAAAGAATCAACTCCATGCGGCCCACACCCTGTCCACGAGGGTGGGGGCGTGCCACAGGGGGGTGGGCGCGCCACCTGCCTCGTGGGCCCCCTGAGGCTCCACCGACCTCAACTCCAACTCTATATATTCACGTTCGGGGAGAAAAAAATTAGAGAGAAGGATTCATCGTGTTTTAGGATACAGAGCCGCCACCAAGCGCTAATCTCTCCCGGGAGGGCTAATCTGGAGTCCGTTCGGGGCTCCGGAGAGGGGAATCCGTCGCCATCGTCATCATCAACCTTCCTCCATCACCAATTTCATCATGCTCACCGCCGTGCGTGAGTAATTCCATCGTAGACTTGCTGGACGGTGATGGGTTGGATAAGATTTATCATGTAATCGAGTTAGTTTTGTTAGGGTTCGATCCCTTGTATCCGTTATGTTCTGAGATTGATGTTGCTATGACTTTGCTATGCTTAATGCTTGTCACTAGGGCCCGAGTGACATGATTTTTGATATGAATCTATTATGTTTTCATGAATATATGTGAGTTCTTGCTCCTATTCTGCAAGTCAATAGTCACCTACTATGTGTTATGATCCGGTAACCCCGAAGTGAATAATCGGGACCACTCCCGGTGATGACCGTAGTTTGAGGAGTTCATGTATTCACTAAGTGTTAATGCTTTGGTCCAGTACTCTATTAAAAGGAGGCCTTAATATCCCTTAGTTTCCAATAGGACCCCGCTGCCACAGGAGGGTAGGACAAAAGATGTCATGCAAGTTCTTTTCCATAAGCACGTATGACTATATTCGGAATGCATGCCTACATTACATTGATGAACTTGAGCTAGTTCTGTCTCACCCTATGTTATAACTGTTGCATGAGGAATCGCATCCGACATAATTATCCATCACTGATCCAATGCCTACGAGCTTTTCACATATTGATCTTTGCTTAGGTACTTTGCCGATGCCACTGTTACAATTACTACAAAACTGCTACTGTTACTTTTGCCACCATTACCGTTACTTCCATACTACTTTGCTACTAAATACTTTGTTGTAGATATTAAGATTTCCAGGTGTGGTTGAATTGACAACTCAACTGCTAATACTTGAGAATATTCTTTGGCTCCCCTTGTGTCAAATCAATAAATTTGGGTTGAATACTCTACCCTCGAAAACTGTTGATCCCCTATACTTGTGGGTTATCACTTGCCGGGGATCTGTGACAACTTGCTTGTACCCTTGGCGGACTGAACGCGCCTAAGGACAAGGTCACCTTCCTCCAAATACCGGGCATGAACCATGCAACTATGATAGCGACACAGGGCTTGCTGGTAGCGTGCAGCACGCGTAGCAGCCCGGAGACGGTTCTCCTCGAGTAGCACAGTGTTGTCATGCCGGTGCTGATCTTGCGCTACTTCACCGTAGGCAAGCACCCGATCTGACCCGTAAATGAGTTTCGTTGGGATAACTGCTTCTGCTCCGTAAACCAGGGAGAAGGGAGTCTGCCCACTAGCTCGGCTCGGTGTCGTTCCGAGGGACCAGAGAACTACCGGCAGCTCCTCGATCCACCACCTGTCGTGCTTCTGCAGCGTATCAAAAGTTCTTGTCTTGAGCCCACACAGCACTTCAGCGTTCGCCCTCTCAGCTTGTCCATTGCTCTGGGGGTGTGCCATAGAGGCAAATGAGATCTTGCATCCGAGGGCATGAACATATTGCCTGAAGGCGTGGCTCGTGAACTGGGTGTCGTTGTCGGTGATGATCCTTGTCAGAACTCCAAAAATACACACCAATTCTTTCAAGAACTTGATAGCTGACTGAGCAGTCACCTTTCTCACGGCAGTCACTTCCGGCCACTTTGTAAACTTGTCAATGGCAACGAACAAGAATTCAAAGCCCTCGATGGCTCGGGGAAAGGGGTCGACGATATCGAGCCCCCAGACTGAAAATGGCCATGATAGAGGGACTGTTTGAAGATCCTGGGTAGGCAGGTGGGTTTCCTTGGAATGGAACTAGCAGGCTTCACATTTGGTGGCTAGCTCGACCGCATTTTGGAGGGCTGATACGTCTCCAACGTATCTATAATTTTTGATTGCCCCATGCTATTATATTATCTGTTTTGGATGTTTAATGGGCTTTTATATAATTTTTTATATTATTCTTGGGACTAACCTATTAACCGAAGGCCCAGTGCAAATTGCTGTTTTTTTGCCTATTTCAGTGTTTCGCAGAAAAGGAATATCAAATGCAATCCAAACGGAAAGAAACCTTCGCGGGGATCTTTTTGGAACAAACGCAATCCAGGAAACTTGGAATGGACGTCAAGGAAGCAACGAGGCGGCCACGAGGTAGGAGGGCGCGCCCCCACCCTCATGGGCCCCTCGTGGCTCCACCGACCTACTTCTTTCGCCTATATATACTCATATACCCTGAAAACATCCAGGAGCACCATGAAACCCTATATACACCGCCGCAACCTTCTGTACCCGTGAGATCCCATCTTGGGGCCTTTTCCGGCGCTCTGCCGGAGGGGGAATCGATCACAGAGGGCTTCTACATCAACTCCATAGCCTCTCCAATGATGTGTGAGTAGTTTACCACAGACCTTCGGGTCCATAGTTATTAGCTAGATGGCTTCTTCTCTCTCTTTGGATCTCAATACAAAGTTCTCCTCGTTTCTCTTGGAGATCTATTCGATGTTTTATCAGTGTGTTTGTCGAGATCCGATAAATTGTGGGTTTATGATCAAGATTATATATGAAAAATATTTGATTCTTTTCTGAATTCTTATATGCATGATTTAATATCTTTGCAAGTCTCTTCGAATTATCAGTTTGGTTTGGCCTACTAGATTGATCTTTCTTGCAATGGGAGAAGTGCTTAGCTTTGGGTTCAATCTTGCGGTGTCCTTTCCCAGTGACAGCAGTGGCAGCAAGGCACATATTGTATTGTTGCCATCGAGGATAAAAAGATGGGGTTTATATCATATTGCTTGAGTTTATCCCTCTACATCATGTCATCTTGCCTAATGCATTACTCTGTTCTTATGAACTTAATACTCTAGATGCATGCTGGATAGCGGTCGATGTGTGGAGTAATAGTAGTAGATGCAGAATCGTTTCGGTCTACTTGTCACGGACGTGATGCCTATGTTCATGATCATGCCTAGATATTCTCATAACTATGCGCTTTTCTATCAATTGCTCGACAGTAATTGGTTCACCCACCGTAGAATATGCTATCTTGAGAGAAGCCACTAGTGAAACCTATGGCCCCCGGTCTATTCTCCATCATATTATTTTCCTATCAACTAGCTATTTCTATCGTTGTTTATTTTGCAATCTTTACATTCCAATATATACAACAAAAATACCAAAAATATGTATCTTATTATCTTTATCAGATCTCACTTTTGCAAGTGGCCGTGAAGGGATTGACAACCCCTTTAGCACGTTGGTTGCAAGGTTCTTGATTGTTTGTGCAGGTACTAGGGACTTGCGTGTAGTCTCCTACTGGATTGAAACCTTGGTTCTCAAAAACTGAGGGAAATACTTACGCTACTTTGCTGCATCACCCTTTCCTCTTCAAGGGAAAACCAACGCATGCTCAAGAGGTAGCAAGAAGTATTTTTGGCGCCATTGCCGAGGAGATCTACGCACAAGTCAAGACATACCAAGTGACCATCACAAATTTTTCTCCCTCGCATTACATTATTTGCCATTTTCCTCTCATTTTCCTCTCTCCCACTTCACCTTTGTCGTTTTATTCGCCCTCTTTTTTTCGTCCATCTCTTTCCGCTTGCTTCTTGTTTGCTTGTGTGTTGGATTGATTGTTTGTCACGATGGCTCAAGATAATACTAAATTGTGTGACTTTTCCAATACCACCAACAATGATTTTATTAGCACTCCGATTGCTCCTATTACCGATGCTGAATCTTGTGAAATTAATGCTGCTTTGTTAAATCTTGTCATGAAAGATCAATTTTCTGGCCTTCCTAGTCAAGATGCCGCTACCCATCTAAACAACTTTGTTGATTTGTGCGATATGCAAAATAAGAAAGATGTGGACAATGATATTGTTAAATTTAAGCTATCTCCATTTTTGCTTAGAGATCGTGCTAAAACTTGGTTCTTTTCTGTGCCTAAAAATAGTATTGATTCATGGAATAAGTGCAAAGATGCTTTTATCTCTAAGTATTTTCCTCCCGCTAAGATCATCTCCCTTAGAAACGATATTATGAATTTTAAGCAACTTGATCATGAGCATGTTGCACATTCTTGAGAGAGGATGAAATTAATGATACGTAATTGCCCTACACATGGTTTGAATTTATGGATGATTATACAAAAAAATTATGCTGCATTGAATTTTGCTTCTAGAAACCTTTTAGATTTGGCCGCGGGAGGCACTTTTATGGAAATCACTTTAGGAGAAGCTACTAAACTCCTAGATAATATTATGGTTAATTATTCTCAATGGCACACCAAAAGATCTACTAGTAAAAAGGTTCATGCGATAGAAGAGATTAATGTTTTGAGTGGAAAGATGGATGAACTTATGAAATTGTTGGCTAATAAGAGTGTTTCTTCTGATCCTAATGATATGCCTTTGACTACTTTGATTGAGAAAAATAATGAATCTATGGTTGTGAATTTTGTTGGTAGGAACAATTTTGGTAACAACGCATATAGAGGAAACTTTAATTCTAGGCCGTTCCCTAGTAATTCCACTAATAATTATGGTAATTCCTACAACAACTCTTATGAAAATTTTAATAAGATGCCCTCTGATTTTGAGACTAGTGTTAAAGAATTTATGATTTCGCAAAAGAATTTCAATGCTTTGCTTGAAGAAAAATTGCCTAAGATTGATGAGTTGGCTTGAAACGTGGATAGAATTTCTCGTGATGTTGATTCTTTGAAACTTAGATCTATTCCTCCTAAGCATGATATCAATGAGTCTCTCAAAGCCATGAGAATTTCCATTGATGAATGCAAAGAAAGAACCACTAGGATGCGTGCTAAAAAAGATTGCTTTGTGAAAGCATGTTCTTCTAGTTTTCATGATAATAATGATGAAGATCTAAAAGTAATTGATGTGTCCCCTATTAAATCTTTGTTTTCCAATATGAATCTTGATAAAGATGGGACCGGAGATGAGTCAACTTTAGTTAAAAGGTTTCCCAATGATTCGGAGTTTTCGGATCTTAATGCAAAATTTGGTAAAAGTGGGATTGAAGAGGTCAAAACTTTACATAGCAATGAACCCATTATTTTGGATTTCAAGTAATTTAATTATGATAATTGCACTTTGATATATTGTATTTCCTTGTTGCAATCTGTGCTAAATTCTCCTCATGCTTATGATCAAAATAAAGCTTTTACTAAACATATCGTTGATGCTTTAATGCAATCTTATGAAGAAAAACTTGAACTAGAAGTTTCTATCCCTAGAAAACTTTATGATGAGTGGGAACCTACTATTAAAATTAAAATTAAAGATCATGAATGCTATGCTTTATGTGATTTGGGTGCTAGTGTTTCCGCGATTCCAAAAACTTTGTCTGATGTGTTAGGTTTCCGTGAATTTGATGATTGTTCTTTAAATTTGCATCTTGCGGATTCCACAAGAAACCTATGGGAAGGATTAATGATGTTCTTATTGTTGCAAATAGGAATTATGTGCCCGTAGATTTTATAGTGCTTGATATAGATTGCAATCCTACATGTCCTATTATTCTTGGTAGACCTTTCCTTAGAACGATTGGTGCAATTATTGATATGAAAGAAGGAAATATTAGATTCCAATTTCCATTAAGGAAAGGTATGGAACACTTTCCTAGGAAGAAAATTAAATTACCTTATGAATCCATTATGAGAGCCACTTATGGATTGCATACCAAAGATGATAATACCTAGATCTATTCTTGTTTTTATGCCTAGCTAGGGGCGTTAAACGATAGCGTTTGTTGGGAGGCAACCCAATTTTATTTTTGTTACTTGCTTTTTGTTTCTGCTTAGTAATTAATTCATCTAGACTCTGTTTGGATGTGCTTTTATGTTTTAATTAGTGTTTGTGCCAAGTAGAAGCAATAGGATCTTCTTGGGTGATAGTTGTTTGATCTTGCTGAAAAAGACAGAAACTTTGCGCTCACGAAAATAATTGCTAAAATTCACCAGAATGTGATAAAATACCAATTCTTTTTGCAATAGGTCAATATACAAATTATCTAGGTTGTCCAAGTTTTTCTGAATTTTTGGAGTTCCAGAAATATTCGAACAAATCAGATTGCTACAGACTGTTCTGTTTTTTTGACAGATTCTGTTTTTCGTGTGTTGTTTGCTTATTTAATGAATCTATGGCTAGTATCGGGGGGTATGAACCATAGAGAAGTTGGAATACAGTAGGTTTAACACCAATATAAATAAATAGTGAGTTCATTATAGTACCTTAAGGGTGTGGTTTGTTTTCTTATACTAACGGGGCTCATGAGATTTCTGTTGAGTTTTGTGTTGTGGAGTTTTCAAGTTTTTGGGTAAAGATTTGATGGAATTTGGAATAAGGAGTGGCAAGAGCCTAAGCTTGGGGATGCCCAAGGCACCCCAAGGTAAAATTCAAGGACAACCAAAAGCCTAAGCTTGGGGATGCCCCGGAAGGCATCCCCTCTTCCGTCTTCGTCCATCGGTAACTTTACTTGAGGCTATATTTTTATTCACCACATGATATGTGTTTTGCTTGGAGCGTCTTGTATGATTTGAGTCTTTGATTTTTAGTTTACCACAATCATCCTTGCTGTACACACCTTTTGGAGAGACACACATGAATCGGAATTTATTAGAATACTCTATGTGCTTCACTTATATCTTTTGAGCTAAATAATTTTGCTCTAGTGCTTCACTTATATCTTTTAGAGCACGGTGGTTGTTTTATTTTATAGAAATTATTGATCTCTCATGCTTCACTTATATTATTTTGAGAGTCCTTTAGAACAGCATGGTAATTTTCTTTGGCTATAAAATTAGTCCTAATATGATAGGCATCCAAGATGGGTATAATAAAAACTTTCATATAGAGTGCATTGAATACTATGAGAAGTTCGATACTTGATGATTGTTTTGAGATATGAAGATGGTAATATTAAAGTTGTGCTAGTTGAGTAATTGTGAATTTGAGAACTACTTGTGTTGAAGTTTGCAAGTCCCGTAGCATGCACGTATGGTAACCGTTGTGTGACAAATTTGAAACATGAGGTGTTCTTGGATTATCATCCTTATGAGTGGCGGTCGGGGACGAGCGATGGTCTTTTCCTACCAATCTATCCCCCTAGGAGCATGCGCGTAATGCTTGGTTTTTGATGACTTGTAGATTTTTGCAATAAGTATGTGAGTTCTTTATGACTAATGTTGAGTCCATGGATTATACGCACTCTCACCTTTCCATCGTTGCTAGCCTCTTCGGTACCATGCATTGCCCTTTCTCACCTTGAGAGTTGGTGCAAACTTCGCCGGTGCATCCAAACCCCATGATATGATATGCTCTATCACACATAAACCTCCTTATATCTTCCTCAAAACAGCCACCATACCTACCTATTTAGGCATTTCCATAGTCATTCCGAGATATATTGCCATGCAAATTTCCACCGTTTCATTTATTGACACGCTTCATCATTGTCATATACTACAAAAAAAGACACATCCGTGACATTTTGGGCCGAACGAAAATCTTTTCTGTCATACTTATGACACTTCTGTGACGATAATTGTGACAAAACCCGGTATCATCATATATGTGGTGGGGTCCTACTTCTATGAAAAAAAATCATGACAGAAAATGGGCTTTTCGTCCTGGGCGGGTCGGAGGCGTAGCTGCATGAAATTCTTTGGGCCGTCCATGACGGAAAAAACCGTGGTAGAAGCAAGGGCGCAGAAAATATTGGGGAGTCCCTGGTAACGGTGGGTGGTCGGGGCCGAGCGATGCGCGTTTCTCTCGTACGTACGCGTGTGTGTGCGAGGCATTGGGCTCTAACTAAACCCGAGCGAGGCGTTGGGCTCTAACTGAACCCGAGCGATTGCACTGCAGGCTACGCGTTACTGAACCCGAGCGATAGATCGATGGCTGTTAACTGAACCCGATCGAGTGATTCCTTCGCTACTGATGCTAACTGAAGCTGGTCGATGCTGCTTCTGGATGAACAGTGAGCGTTGCGGGGGGTGGATGAACAGTTCCCGATGGGGGTGGATGAACAGGACCCCGTGGCGTTGCCTCTGGATGAACGGTGAGCGTTGCTTGGGGGTTTGGATGAACAGTTCCCGGTGGGGGTGGATGAACAGGACCCTGATCGTTCGAGCCGGTTGGGGCTGGATGAACAGGACCCCGTGGAGGGCAGGATGAACAGGACCACCCCGTGGAGGGCAGGATGAACAGTAGACGGTGGAGGGCAGGATGAACAGTAGCCCGTGGAGGGGTGGTTGAACAGGAGCCCGTGGAGAGGACTGGTTGAACAGTAGCCGGTGGAGTAGCGCGCGGTGGAGGCTGGATGAACAGGAGCCCGTGGATGAACAGTCACAGGTGGAGGCTGGAGGAGGTCGACGGTGGACGAACAGTAGCCCGTGGAGGCTGGAGGGGGTCGACGGTGGAGATGAATAGTATCCCGTGGAGTCCCGTTTTGTGGTACGCCACACCCCTCCCGATGAACAGGACCCCCGTTTCGATCGTAGCGCTCCAACACAAGTCCGTTTCCTCCGTTTTGCGGTACGCCACACCCCTCCCGATCAACAGGACCTCCGTTTCGACCGTAGGAGGTCCGTTTCCTCCATTTTGCGGTACGCCAGACCCCTCCCGATGAACAGGATCCCGTTTCGAACGTGGTCGGTCGAACACAAGGCCGTTTCCTCCGTTCTGCGGTACGCCAGGCCTCGTTTCCATCGGCTGTTCCGTCCAAGCCCTCCCGAAGAACACGACGACGCATTCCGTTCCGACCCAGGCGGCTGGCTCCCCATGAACACGACGACGATGTTGTTTCTCCGTTCTGACCCAGCCATGTACACGAGCCCTGGCCGTACGTATGCGCGAGTAGGCGTTCGAGACCCTGCCCGTATGTACGTACGTGGCCGTATTTTCTTTCTTGCACACTGGCCATTGTACGTACGTGTACATGCTACGTGCGCGCCTCTATTACGACACGTGCGCGCCTGTACATCGACCGGTACGTACGTACACGTTCGCGACCAGAATGACAACGCTACGCACGCTTCGACCAGGTGGGTCCCGACTGTTAGGCACTTCCTTGCCTGCGAAGATGTAGCTGGTGGGTCCCAGCAGTCAGGGGGGCGAATCATTTTTTTTTGCCCGAACGCACTTCCTTGCGTGCGAAGATGTAGCTGGTGGGTCCCCGCAGTCAGGGGGAAACGTTGTTTTCACGAAATACGGTGGCCCGTCCGGTGGGTCCCCACTGTCAGGTGGAGGAATAATTATTTTGCGCGTAATAAGGAGGCACTTCCTTGCTGCGGCCGTGGACCCAGCTGTCAGCCTCTCAACGTATAGTCCACGTCCGATGGAAGCCGTTCCTTGACCACGTTGACCACGCCGCGCCGAGAGCACCAGGGCGGTGGACGACGGCGAGGCCTAGGAAGGGGACGACGCGGAGCCGGGGAAGACGCGGCAGTGGAAGCCCGCGCGAAGAGGAGTACGAGGGTTCACTGGTTCGGCTACGGTGTGAGGCTGCCGTCACCGGAGGGCCTGGCCAGCGGTGGGAATAGTAGGGGGCGGTGAGGCCACCGCGGCAGCACAGCCGGCCACGGGAGGCAGGAGCATGCGGCACGACTGGCGCTGCTTTAGGCGGCTGGAGCAACAAGACCAGAGGTTGAAGAAGCACCACGGCCATTGGACGGACATCGTACGGTCACTGGAGCTAGAATCGTTCATATTGACTAAGTTGACAAAGCACTCCGTCCCCGTCAACTTAGTAGGCCGACAAGTCAGCCTCCCACCAAGGTGGGTCCCAACCAGCAGGGGGAGTATTCATTTTTTTTGTGCGTAATAAGGAGGCACTTCCGGTGGGTCCGAGCTGACACCGGGGGGAACGTTTTTTCGCGCAATACGATGGCCCGTCCGATGGTTCCCAGCAGTTAGGGGGGAAACGTTTTTTCGCAAAATACGGTGGCATGTCCGGTGGGTCCCTGCTGTTAGGTGGAGGAATCATTATTTTTCGCATAATAAGGAGGCACTTCCTTGCTGCCGTCGTGGACCCAGCTGTCAATCATTCCACATACAGTCCACGTCCGATGGAAGCCGTTCCTTGACCACGTTGACCACGCCGCACTGAGAGCACCAGGGCGGTGGACGACGGCGAGGCCTAGGAAGGGGACGACGCGGAGCCGGGGAAGACGCGACAGTGGAAGCCCGCGCGGGGAGGAGTACGAGGGTTCACTAGTTCAGCTGCGGTGTGAGGCTGCCGTCGCCGCGGAATAACAGGGGGTGTGGGTGAGTCGAGGGATGGACTGGCCAGCGGTGGGAGTAGTAGGAGGCGTGAGGCCTCCGCGGCATCATAGCCGGCCACGGGAGGCAGGAGCACGCGGCATGACCGGCGCTGCTTTGGGCAGCTGGAGTAAGAAGACCAGAGGTTGAAGAAGCACTACGGCTGTTGGATGGACATCGTACGGTCACTGGAGCTAGAATCGTTCATATTGACTAAGTTGACAAAGCACTCCGTCCCCGTCAACTTAGTAGGCCCACAGGTCAGCTTCCAAAATGGTGCACCCCAGATGTCAGGGGGAGGAATCATTTTTTGGGCGGCTGAAGCTAGAATATCCAAGATTGAAGAAGAAGCACGGCATCCGTTGGATGGACATCCAACGGCCACTGCTGCTAAAACCGTGTGTTCACTATAAGTTGACAAAGCCTTGCATACGCGTCAACTCTCTTTTTTTAGGGGACGCGTCAACTTAGTAAGGCCACAAGTGTGTGGCAGGGAACTTATAGCCCATTTGTGATTTGAATGTGCAGCCAATTTTTTAATTCTAATGGAATTTACTACAGCCCATTTACAGTTTGTTAAAAGTACAGCCCATTTCAACCAACCATTCAAAACAGAATTCAATAAAATTTCCCACATTTTGACGGGATCCGAAATATTTTTATCCCGAAATTTCTAGTCAGATTAAATACAATTTCAATATAAATTTATATTACGTAAAAATCCAACGAAACATTGCGCACGCAACAATTAATGAAATTAAAATTTTCGATATCCAAAAATAATATTTTAAAAAGTAATTACGTGTTTGGTGCATTTTTTATAGTTACTGCCCAGTTTTTATAATTACATCCCATTTATTATTTCTTAAAGCCCATTTTGTTGTTAAGCCTAATGCATCCCTCTTAGGAAAGATTTGCAGCCCAGCGAGGCGGAGAATAACAACTTGACCTTGCCTGGGTATTCCTAAAAAAGTATAGCTGGGCTAGCCATTTTCAGCTTGAAAAAAAATAATATCTGGGCTGGATATCTGGCCTGGGCTAGACGGGCCACAGCCCGCCCAGTTAATAGCTGCAGCGATGTTTTCGTTGTTGTTCAGAGGAGAAAAATTAATATCTGGGCTAAACATCGCTCAAGAAAAACTCTGTAGTGCTCACACCTCAAAAACACAAATACTGCTTGAGCTGCTTGGTCTCAGTTGTCGGCCGCTTCTTGTGCAATTCTCTCGTTTATTGACTACATAGGTTCACAATGGTCTGGGACCGTGATGTCAGGAAACCAGGAGGAAGCAAAAAAATTATAGTTTTATATACTAATAAGGAGGCACTTGCTGTCATCCTCTCCAAGTAAAGTCATCTCCTCATCCTCATGTCAGTTGACCATGTTGACAATGCGAGACGGCGGCGCCACGGCGAGCGCAACAACTCGAAGGACGACGGAGGGGGCCTCGCGGGCCCTATGGATGGTCTGATACAACGCCCGCTGCTCATTCAGGAAGCCAGATCATAGGGCCACATGTCCGCGACGACATTGTCGTTTGCTTGTTCACCGGTGCTCATTGAGGAGACAGAGGTTGAAGCACGGGTCCTCCTGCGCTGGTAGCTCTTCCGCCATTAGGGCGTCGAAGTGCGGCCGCACCTGCTCTATGGTGAACACGGCATGAACCGGCTTGGACAGTGGCGCCGGCTCCTGGTCGGAAGGTACGTCCATCGTCTGATTGTCGTCGCTCAGCTCAGCGAGGTAGCTGGCGAGCCAGCACGTCCGGCTGCTGGACCAACCCGCTGCCAAGCACGAGTCTGACTGCCCTGGCCCACCCAGACCACCTCCCTCGCCCTCGCGCGCTTTCCGCACGAAACGGTCAGCGCCGCCCGCCCCGCTTCCCGGTGCATGCGATTGCTCCGCCTTCAAATGACACAAGTGTCGTCCGTCCGTCCTTCTGCCGCCCACATTAATGATACGCGGTTGCCGAGGCGGCTACTCCGGCGCCACACGTCCGTCCTTCCGCCGCCCACCATTGCTATATAAACTGTTGCGCCGGCCATAGCCGCAGTCATCCGCATCCGTTCCTATTCTCCTGTCCACACCACTACTGCCCACCATGGCTTCCTCGCGCTCCAGCGCTCTTCGGGACGGGCGGACGACGGAAGACGGACCACAAGGAGATGGCAGCAGTTGCTGCCGACTAGCTGGCCGGCAGGCAGCCAGAGGACGACGACGTCCCAATGGAGAACATGGTAGTCGACGATCCGGTGCCAACCCCCTCCTCCGCGCCATCCTCGCTGGTGCATTGCACCATGACCATCAGCGAGGACCGTGCCCAATATATGGACACGGTGAGGCAGAAGCATGAGGAGCAGTTCCGGGAGGCGCAGGCCGATGCCGCCTACAACCACCATCTCCTCCAGGAGCACCTGCAGGCAGAGGAGGAGATCGCCGCGGAGCGGGAGGAGCAGGAGGCGCTGCTCGACTCGTACCGCTTTGCCCGCGAGGGCTGCCTCGAGTGCTGGCGGTACCGCATGCGGGTGGCAGAGGCTGCGGCCGCCTACAAAGAGGGCGATGAAGCGGCCGAGGCACTGTTCGGCGAGACCGAGGACGAGGCAGAGGACAATGCCAGCTCGAACGAGTCCCTGCTCCGCTGGCGTCGACGAGGCCCTGCTCCACCGAGGCCCCGCAGCGCCAACAACGAGGCAGAGGACACCGCCGGCTCCACCGAGGCCCCACCCTGCCGGCAACGAGGGGGAGGATTTCCCCCCGCTCCACCGAGGCGCTGCCCGCCAGCAACGAGACAGAGGACATCGCCGGCTCCGCCGAGGCCCCGCCCCGCTGCCAACGAGGCCGCGCCACACAGAAAACGAGGAAGAGTAGAACACGGTAGGTCGTTGCCGCTCGGGTCCAAGTAAGGCCACCGCTGCTACCCTCCGGTTGCTGGCACTGAGTTGTACATCATGGAGCAATTCTATGATTACAGGCTGATTGAAGAGCGCTCTGTGGTTGAGCAAGCTCATGAGATAGTCATTTGCTAGAGAACTTGAGCACTTCAGTTGTATGCTACCGGACAATGTGCGAAGTAAAAAGGAACAGAAGGAGTACAAAGAGTTTGAGCAGCTTTTTAGCGTTCCTGTACATTGCAATCACAGCGATTCACATGTCATAGAGAACATTCAAAACAATCGATGATTATGCATCTCAGCGATTCACATGTCAGAGCCAATATTTACTTCACAACTAAAGAATAAAGGAAAAATGGATCGACGCTGCTGACAGCAAAGGGCGTCCCATTCGAAAATATCAAACGCATGTCTTCTTGCTAAAATCAATGAGCAAAATTTGACAAGGTTTTCCCATTCCAAAATATCAAATGCCTACGATTGTGGAATGGGCAGGGTTTTCCATCAGTTCGGACATTGACATGGCACCTCGTGCTAAATAAACCAGCTGTTCTTTTTGTGCAGATCCGCCAAAATCAACCAAATTCGCGCGTAGCTTGTATGATTTCGCCCTTATATGTTGCAACGCCTTGAACTTATCAGCACCTCCTTTCTTGTGCTGGAAATGAATGATTTGATGTATTCATGCACATTTTGTGCAGTTCCCATTGAAATCAAGCTGAGCACCCCTGTTTGCACAAATACAAAAAAAAGTGATTAGTATAAAGCAAACTGTACTATGAATTGACAGTTTAAATAGGCAACTACATGGTCCATGTAGAGGACACTTTTACAAAAATGGAACTCACCGGAAAGAATCCTAGAACAACATTGTACTCACGCATCACAGCAAGAAAATGGAGATTTGTCAGTCCTTTTGAGCTGAAGTTAGTTTGGTCTTGTGGGGGGTAATGTAACCAGCCTTCAACTGCTCCTTCTGATGAGAAGATAGAGAGGGCTTCTTCATCCTGGCATAATCGGAACTAGTCACTTCACGTACTCCATATTCTTCTTCAGAGGAGGATGATCCTGTTGTGCAAAGACAAGAGGATAACTAAATGCTAGCATCCCTGTTTGCTCGAAAAAAGGAAAGGAAATATTTAAAACGGCACAGATGAAGCACTTCTTAAGGACAATACCACTTTTTGATGACAGCATCTAAACAGTAGCACAACATCAATACAGATGACAAAGCTCAATCATATGGATGAAATCAGTGGGCGAGTACCAACCTTTGTCAGGAGGCTTATTGTGTAGAGCATACAGATGAAGCACTTCTCCGGAACCATCTGTTGCTATCTACTATGGTGGCCATGCTTACTATATACTCCTCGATTAGATTAATGTTTCCAACATCTTCTTGTGCAGTTCCACTAAAATATATGGTATCTTCAAAGAAGATCCCTGTTTGCACAAGTAGATATAATTACATATTAAATTAAGAGTGGCATCAAATCAGTGGCAAAACAATTGCTCGTTCTAGCCATACCAATAAATTAAGATGCAAAACTATATCATTACTTGTGTCATCACAGTTCCAGTGCTTCATTACAACACCAGGAGTTGATTTTTGTTTTTCTTCCGCTTGTTCTTCCCCTTCATCACTTGGTTCAATAACAGACAAGCTTCGCCTTCAATGTAAGATTTGGCATGTCAATTAGGTTGCAAAAGTATAGCACTAAACAATGACATTAATTTTCTGATGAAAGTGGCAAAATACAGGCCAATAGTTGTGAAATACCCTTATCTTACCTCAATGGGATATTACGGTGCACATACAGATTGGAAGTCTTGTCTCCATTTGTGCAGTTCACTAAAATCAAGCAACATTACCGTACAAGTAGCACAACATATGAAAGCACACTGCAGAATCATGTGAAAGAAGGCTAGTACTGACCTCTCATGACGCGGAATTCAAACAACTCACAAGAAGAAGATCTGAACCAAATTTGCCAACACGGATAGGCAGTAAGATCTCCTCTTGTGCAGTTCCACTAAGATCAAGCAATCAAGCAACGTTGTCGGTGTGACATTTTGGTTGAACTGCACAAAACACTCTTAAAACAAAAGTGTTTTGTGCAGTGCAACAAAATGTCACAATGGCAATGAGGTGAAGTAGATAACCCTGTTTACACAGAGGTGCAAAGGAAACAACTAGTGGTCAATAACGGTGGATGACACAGAAGCCAACAAAAAGAAGCATCTACCTTATCTAAATGGGAAAGAAAGCAAGACAATAGCATTTCTCAAACGGTGGCATTGATTAATATTAACAGAGAGATTATATTAACAATAAAATTCGTTAAACATGTAATTTGCTTTTAACTGTGGTATTGCATCAATTTTCCAGCGGCATTATTAGAGGGTGTTTGTTTACAGGGACATTTTGGTGGAGGGACTAAAAAAACTGCGTGTCAGCCCCATCTAAACCAAACAGGAGGGACTTTTAGGGACTAAAAGTGGGCATTTGGGACTAAAGAAAGAAGACCCCGAGGGAGTCTTTTTGGGACTTTTTCCAACAGTTGCCCCTGCCACGCATCGCACCTTTTCTCTATTAGTTCACTACTAGGGGTAACATGGTCTTTTAGCATGTCATTTAATAACCTCTAGTCCATGTTTAGTCCCTGGAACCAAGCAGGTAGGGACTAGGGAGTTTTTAACCAAACAGGGCCTTAGATTAACAACAGCTAAAGAGTTGCACGGTACAGTGGACGCACCAGCACCATGTGCATCTACCGATGTACTGGGGTGATGCACAGTCTGTTGCAACAAAGAACAAACAACGAAGGAGCATATTTGTGTTGGTCCCAGTTTTGTTATCTTTAGACACCTTTCCCTATGTGAGCGCAGCCAATCTAGTCCTGCTCAAACTCTATAGACTTGTCCCCCAAAACAAAAGATCAGTTCGTTACAGATGTGTGTACTGCGTTTGTCATTGTTTTCCATTTTCGACCAACATAGGTGCTGGATAGCCAGTCTGTACTAGTACTTTCCCCACTTCCTTTCCTCTGTGAACCACGTCCTAGATTTATGCTATACAACTTTCCCCACTACTTTCCCCCATTCCTGTCCTCTTTGAACCACGTCTTAGATTCATGCGATACAACTTTCCCCACTACTTTCCCCCTTCCTTTCCTTTTTGAACCACGTCCTAGATTCATGCTATACAACTTTTCCCACTACTTTCCCCATTCCTTTCATCTTCGAACCATGTCCTAGATTCATGGTATACAACTTTCCCCACTACTTTCCTGTTTGATCCAACACCTAGATTCGAGTGCAGAAGCGGAAAAAGCCCACATGCAGCTAGAGCAATGCATGTGGAATAAGTAAATTATACCTTAAGGTTCTTGGGGTGTGGTTCGGTGGGCGACCGGAGGCCGTTCGACCCACACTATGTACGGCGGTGAAGAAGAAGGGGTCGGAGGCCCTCCCGCGCCGCCGCTGGGTGAAAGTGAACAGCTGCGTCGGTAGTGGATTCCCTCCCTCGCCGACGGCGACAGCGTTAAGCCTCCTTCCCTTCCCGGCGGATGGCTCTTTGACCAGCAGTGAGGGGAGAGAGAGAGAGGCCAGCGAAGTCTTGTTTAGATCTGGAGAGGGTGAGAGAGTGTGAAGAGAGCAACTACAAGCAGACCAGCGGTGAGGGGAGAGAGAGAGGCCAACGAAGTCTTGTTTAGATCTGGAGAGGGTGAGAGAGTGTGAAGAGAGCAACTACAAGCGCTGAGGCTCTAGCGTGTATATATACTGGAGAGAGTGTGAAGAGTGCAAACCCTAGAAAACAAGCGCCGAGGCTGCAGCTTATACGTGATGAGGTGATTATACGGTCACTACGAGATCATATAGCTCCGTATCCATCCATTTTGACCAGTCAAAGAATCCTCCTGGCATGAATTATGCTCAAGTGTAGTTATTGAACCCGAGACCTCAAGTTTGATGAGCGAACAGGCTAACCAGCAACACAACCCCTCCCGTTATGTTCAACGAGAGGAAAATAACCTTTTATACATTCCTGCATTCGTGTGACAAGCATGCCGTGTTTTTTTGTGTGTGTGGGAGTCATTGGGATTTAAATCATAATCGTGTCATGTGGCTTTGGTGGTAAGACTATCCACAGTGGTGCAGAAATAATGCAGCCTTAGTCACCTTACCTCTCTCCACGTAGTACGTTGGGTCCCGCAAGTCAGAGGGTGAAACAAACAAATTAATAAGAAAAATTAAAAGCGCCAGCGGTGTATCTTACCTCACAAATCTCGCTACTACTTGGGAACACTGTCCAATTGATCCCTCTGTTCGCTCACATACTATTTTAAGTGAATCCTTATTATAACGTGCACACAATTTTGGGCACTTGTATTTGACCTAAGTCGGTGTGCCACCGTATATCGTACGACTCCTTCCATCTAGGTGTAATAAGTCACGTTAGAAGGTGCAGCGGGACCAAGGTGCAAGCAGGTTGGAGGAGAAGGAGAAACTTGACCGGTCATTCCTCCAATCAAAGCCCTGATTTCTGTCTCTAAACGCAACAATTAATCCAAACAACGAAGAGATGCCTCGTCTCTTCTTGTACATACTCCATTTGTATCTCACTTCATGTGGCTTCGCACTCGCACGATTTTCCTATTCTATGAACCTGTGTGTGCGTGTGCATGTGCGTGGGTGTTTTTAACAGCATGTGTGTGTTAGAGAGAGCGACATATCGACCTACTCCTACAGAGAGATGGTGTGTAGTGTATGATTTTAGCTGCGAGAGTCGGTGCATCCTCTCGTTTCCGGGCGTCCGGTAGGGACAGGCGGACAGCTGCCACGCCCGCTCCTGACCAGCCTGGCCCACCCAAAGCCCCTCCATCGCCCGCACACGCTTCCCACACGAAACGGTCAGCGCCGCTCCAAAGAATCGGTGTCGCATTCATGCCCGGGCAGAGCGGACGCGACCTCTCACTGGCGCCTGCGCTGAAGGAAGAAGGAATTCAAGAGTGATGGTTGCTTCGTCCGTCCAACTTACTGCTGGGTCTATGTGATTTGACGGCTCATTGGTCATTATTACTAAGGTGGTACGACTGTTGGATGTCCCACGCTTTCGGCGAAAGGAGGTACTACTAGATTACAATTTTATCCATTCTTACGGCGGAGGAGTGCAAGAGAAGTGAAAACACGCAGGCTCAGTGATTACATGGCCCACCTCACACTATCACCATATTTTCTGGACACCGTGCGACACCTAACTCTTTACATAGTACTACTTGTATAGTACGTACTGTAATTTATCAGCGAGATAGTACAATGCTATGAAGCTTCCAGCTTCTGTTACATGTATCTTGCGTCCAAGGTTGCCCGTTGAAACATTTCATCAAATACAAAGGAGACTAACATGCATGCTATTGCATCTCAATGATTGACAGATCATAGCAAATATGTACTCCCTCCGTTCCAAAATAAGTGTCTCAACTTTATGCTACATACGGAGCAAAATTAGTGAATCTACACTCTAGAATACGTCTATATACATCAGTGTTTGGAGTATGTACTAGTAGTTTATATTGAAATCTACTAAAGGACATATATATTCCAAACACTATGATAATCTCTCTAACCAAGGTAGCGGGCGTAAGGCGTACAGTACTACTACTCATGCAGTCCCTAGCCATTGAAATAGAGGCAGCTAAAGAAAAAACGATCCATGCAGTCCCTAGCCCTTGAACCGTAAACCCTAACCAGGCTTTAATTTGCTGGCAACGTCGGCGCTTCCTAAGAAATGAAGTTTGCAACCCTTTGACCATCGGATCATTTTGTGCAGTTTCACCAAAATCGAGATGAGCATTCCTGTGGCAAAGAAATTGAAGAAGCGTGATTAGAATAAGATTACTAGGACTAGTTGATGAGACATAAACTCATCACAAATACAGTACGTAGGGCCAGTAGAGGTATGTGCGGGGCAAAGAAGTAGAGAAATATCCACATGGAGTGATGTGGGCAGCTGGAGCAGTGGTGCAAGCCGGCTGTAAAGGGAGTTGTACCTGAGGGATGTCGGTACGTAGCTCAACCTAGAGGAGGGTGGCGGGAGGAGGCAACTACCCACGTCGCGGCAGTGAGCAATGGACGAAGGCAACCTCACCGGCTTTGTGAGAGAGAATGGCAGGGACCCCTGATCGGGACGTGCCGACAGTGGGTTTTCGACGTCGGCGACGGCGACCGCATCTATACTAAGCATCCACCCCTTCCCCCGGCGGACGTGATCCGCCGGGATGTTAGAGATGTGGCCACAGTGGTTTTGTGCGAGAGAGTGTGAAAACTGAAGAGAGCAACCCCAGCAAGCAACCATGTAGGCTCGTCCTGCCTATGTATATAGTGGAGCGGTTTCCTTTTCTCTCCATATGAACCTATTTATATTGCGTACGTGCCACCGAACAAAAAACACTTTATTCATAAATGACACGGCACCTACTACTCGTTCTCCTATAAACCTTGCGCTTGGCATCTCCAAACTATTAACCTTGCGATTGGCTCTTCGCCTCTTCGGGAAGTCGAGCAATAATGGTACTGCAGTATATATCGTTTTGGCTATATGAGACCGAATGAATTGCTGCACGTCCACCACGTGGCGAGGGTCGAGGGGCGAGGGAGAGTGCGTACTATTACGTCCGTTTCAATATGGACTACATACGGAGCAAAATGAGTGAATCTACACTCTAAAATACGTCTATATACATCAGTGTTTGGAGTATGTACTAGTAGTTCATATTGAAATCTACTAAAGGACATATATTCCAAACAATATGATAATCTCTCTAACCAAGGTAGTAGGGACGAGGAGTAAACGGAGGGAGTACTAGTAAAATTTTCTCCTTGTCCTGCGAGCCACCGCGCGCGTGGCCGAGGGAGCGGGCGTAAGGCGTAGTAAGCAAGCTTCACCTCATCCTACGAGCCACCACGCCCGTGGGCGGGGGAGACGGCGTACTAAGAAAGCTTCTCCTCGTTATGTGAGTTGACGGGACACATCAAAAGTACTCCAGTGTATGGAGCTTTGCCTCTAAGGTAGGCCCCACATGGTTTGCCTCTTTTTTAACATAACACGTCAAGTCACAATTTGTTTGTTCACCCGTGGTAGACGATCCTCCCTCCATCTAGTGGACAACCAGTACACGTGTCAAGTTACCACGTGGGCTGCCTTTTCGTACAGAAATGAGCTCCACCGTGTACCCGCGCGGGTGTGGTTGGGAAAGAGACAGGAGTACGTGCGCCGTGCGTGCACCTCTTCTCTTCGTGCACATCCCCCACCTACATGGGTGTGTGTGAGAGATACAAACCTAGACAAATGGCTTGTGCATTCGTGAGTGTTTTTTGTTTTTTTTTTGAGGGGGGAGGTTGATTTCAAGAATGTATTTGTGGGAATATGTGTCGATGACATCTCAAACAAAATTTTGCATGCAATGTGTGTGAAATGGAGGCCTATCCATATCATATATAGAAGGTTGGGCGATCCACGAGAAGAGAGGGAGGGGTCATAGATATCGATAGAGTCGAAGAGAGGATCAAGTGGGTGGGTGCGAGATCGATGAAGAGAGCCATCGAAATTGTGTGTGTGTGTGTGTGTGTGTGTGTGTGTGTGTGTGTGTGTGCAAGTCAAAGATATAGGGTGACTGACCTAGCTATCGGAACGTCAGAGGGCACAGGTCAAGTTTGTGTGTGGAAGGGAGACATGACTAGAGCGCTCGATGTATCGGTGTGTGTGTGTGTGTGCAAGGGGATGGGGGAGGGGTAGACAGAGGCCTAACTATAGAGGTAGAACGACTCGTATATGTGTTGAGAAGGAGAGACCCAGCTATGTCTTGAGGGAGATTGGTCGACATCCATACATAACTGAAGGACAGGAAATAGGATGGGACAAAGAGAGAGAGGAGAGAGAGAGGGAGGGAGAGGGGTAGAGTGCTAGATGGGTGATGGAGTTGCTTCTGTGTGTGCCTGTGCGTGATAGATCTGTCGGGACACATCCATGGATGATGAAGGGGAACCATGTGTTTGGTAAGCAAACCTAACTAGATCGGTAGATCAATTGTTGTTTGTCGGAGGAAGGGAGAGACATAACTAATGAGGTAGATCGATCGACGCGTGGGAAAAACGAGTTATAAGGACCTAGCTAGCTATATGTATAGCGGGAGATCGGTCGGTGTACGTCCATTTGTTAGAGGCAAATAAGGCCCGACGAGACGGATAGACAGAGAGAATGGATCTAGGAGATGGTGCGAGAGGCCCGGCTACTAGCTAGATAGGGGGAGGAGTGTGCGGTTGTGAGATCGATGAAAAGAGGGGCGAGAGTTTACACGTGAGTGGAACCGTATGAGAGACACGAGGCAAGGACACATAAAGGAGGAGATTGAAGGTGCGTGTGTATGTTGTAGGCAGACATCGCTGGAGAGGTTTATCGATCAGTGTGTGTCGGAAAGGAGTTGTGGAGACTGTGGGAGAACGACCTAAAAAAGAAGAAAAATGAATGTGCGCGATAGATAGAATGCTGAGGGAGGGGGAGGGCGAGGAGGGCGTGTGCATGCACGAGAGAAAGTTAGTGGTAGCTACAAAGGTTAGAGGATTGTGTGGGTGTAAGAGACTAACAAAGATCATAATTTGATATGAAAGTGGATTCATATATTTGAATAGGAGATCATAGTGTTTTAAACATATGCATGCATGAATATAGCGGTGATACGCGTGTTGTGGTTTTGCACATGTTATACCATAATGTGATAATGCATGGCCTTTGCAACTCACAGCTAAATGTCGAACAATCTAAACCATACTATACATCGAACAATCTCACATTTTATTTGAATTTGTGATAATGTGTGGCGTTTGCAGCTTACAACTAAATATCGAACAATCTAAACAATACTATATATTGAACATTCTCACATTTTATTTGAATTTGTGGTAATGTGTGGTGTTTGCAACTCACATCTAAATACTTGTAGGCGTAGGGGGCGGGGCACCATACATAATGTGATAAACACATTATACATATGAGACATGGTTTAGTTTGTGAAGATCTAGCTAGAGCTTGAAATGTACTATGATTTGAAATCAACATAAAGTGGATTCAAAAAATCGAGTTCGAGTTCATATAGTACACATAGTTCATATGTAACTCGAGACTAATCATGTGGTGTGCTGTGAAGATAATACACAAATGATGGTTTAACTTGAAAATAATGACGATTGTAGATCTTGCTAAAACAGAGAAACGAATTCAAACGCTTTGACTTCACAACAATCATTATTGTAGATATTATTCAAATAGATAAACGAATTCAAATTTAGTTCATATTGACGTGGTAGTATATACGTTTGCAATGCACTAAAACGTTCATTTGAGTACTAGGTTGCAAGCATTATACACGTAGCGAAATATTTTAATTGAACATAACATGAATTCAAAGTTTTGAATGACATTTGTAGTGCGAATTGATTTGGTACAGTACACGTTAGGCTTGTCCGGAAATTTCAACCCGCGCCTTGTTAGCCCGAAATATTTAAGATATATCTTTGTCTCGTTGTGCTCCGACAACTCCCTCCATCTCAACCCGCGCCTTGCTATTCCAAAATTACAACGCGCGCGAAAACTCCCACCTCCTGTGAAATCCCGACACGCGAAATGCCCGTGATACCCCTGAACCGAAAGAACCGCCTCAAATCGGTGGGGGTACTTTCATAACATACCACACATTTCGGACAAGCGCGTCCCTAAGCCATGGTTCCCTACTCCCATCCCATCCGCCCACCCATTCGTACCGAGGCCGGGAAAACCCGCGAAGCCCCACACCCTCCTCCGTTCGCCACCCAGCCGGAGCCTCTTCCCCGACGACGTCGTCCACAGCAACACCTCGACGTCCCTCATCCACCGTACCAGATGAGGATCCATCATCGACCTGGTCGTCCCGCCGGTTCAGCCACCCCGTCCTCCACCTCCAGGGAGCTGCCCCGACGTACCCCTCGTCTTTCGCGCCACCTCCATTCCAACACCGCCGTCTTCACCTACACCACCGGAAGAGCATCAGCATCACCGTTTCCTCGGATGAAGCTGCGGCCTAATCGGCGCCACCAAAGAGGTTGTACACTAATCGCCGCATTTTCTTCTTGATTAGATCTCACGGTGCTGCCGCACTCGGACCCGAGCCGACACGGCGCGGCTCCATCCACCGTGGTGTCGACGGCCACTTCCTCCACGGCGTCGCTCCCTCGGCGGTGACGTCCACATCAGTAGGAGCTGCTGCTGCTTTAGCTCTCGCTCGCGCTGCTGCTCTGCTCTTGCTCTTGGTCCCCTGTCTGGTCTGCTCTTGCTCTTGCTCTTCCTCGTGCTGCTACTCTCGCTCTTGCTCTTGCTTGCGAGGCTGCTCTGATTTAGCTACACTTCAGTCGACTGAATCGACTTTTGGGTCAATCGATTTTCAGGGGGTGGGGGGGCTCGCCGGAGTTAAGGAAGAACCA
>NC_057799.1:241592392-241602774 GCF_018294505.1 Triticum aestivum
GCGGCTGTTTCGCCGGTGGTGGCTGGCGGCTCAGGGGGGTGGAGGTAGAAGATGAACTGCAGGCCCTTGATTTTGTATCCAACGGCTGCAAAATCGACTGACCAGAGATGAAAAAGTTAGTCGACTGACATGTAGACTCACCTCTAGTGCGTTCAGTTTCAACAGTAAAATTCAGTTTCGACAGCAAAATTCAGTTTCGACAGTTAAGTTCAGTTTCAACAGTTCAATTCAGTTTTGACAGTTAAGTTCAGAGATGAGCGGCTGATGTATAAATATAGCACTTTGTGGTTATGTATTTTACGTCATCTATTGGAGATGCTATTAGAATTCCACTCAGGTTAACATTGTCTCTCTTGTCCAGCTTCAGCCTCGGTGTCGTACAACTCACCGGAGCTGCTCCAACGATGAAACCCTCCATCAGAGCGGAGCAGTACCTCGGGCTCCATCTCCAGACGCCTAAGATCTTCTTCCCCTCCTCCGACAGCCAAGTCAGCCGAAGCATCCTCACCGGCCAACCCAATCACGCTGAGATCGACATGGCTTCGCCAAAGAGGTTGTACACTTTCTTGTGGTTTGACTTAATCTCACCATACTTCTTTGCATCCTGTGATCTTCCAATTCTTGTGAACCAAACACCTAGATTGGCAGAAATCCTATGTTTTTAAATTCTCTGTTTTGCACGTGCATTCCTATCCTATTCCTGTCTATTTCCTATCCCTGCATTGTTAGAATCCTCAAATTCAAACAAGCCCTTACACAATTACTTCTGTTATAGATATGTGTCAAAGAAAACCTTGTGTGGTTTGTCCTGCTCCTACGGTGTTGTGTTCCACCCCAGCTCAGCTGCTCCAACGACGGAAGGGTTCACCACAGTAGGGATCCGCTCTCCAGACTATCTTTCGCCACCTCAGATCTTCTTCCCCGCCGCCGGTAGCCACGACAATTGCATTACCATCATCAACTGAGCAGATGACCTTGAGGACTACACGGGTCCGCAAGAGAGGTCGCACTCTTTCGTGTCTGCTTACGTTATGCATCGCTTAATATGATGACATGCTACTTTATCGTCGTGTTCACCTATTAGACTCCGACTCAGGTCCAAACTTATGCTGAAACTTGAGTTTTTAAATGGTTGTAGGGTACATATTGGGGCAGCAATCAGTACTATCTGTCTACTATCTGGTTAATCTCGGGTGTCTACTATGAGTTTCATGTTGGGTGCAAACAAACATTAAAGGAGCCATTATCTGTATTTTTTAACTAAAGCTATTATCTGCCTGCTATCATTGGTTTTGGGTCTATCCATAGTTTGCTACCATCACTCTATATTTGTGCATGCACTCCTTACATAATCTCACTATTTTTTATTCCTATGCATGTCAGTTATTGTACACAATGGAACTGAACATGTAGAGCAAAAGAGACGAGCCTTGCGTGGTAATAAAATTTCATGCAGATGTCGCTCCATGGTGGGCGCAAAGGCAGCCCCCCCTCCACCCATTTCGAATTGTAATCAAGAGGAAGATAACTGTTCTGAGGGGGATTCAGAAGAAGAAGACCACTCCTATTTACCCCATGAGGTCTTCGCTCTAACTTGGCATGCTGATGTTGGTTATATCATGCATATGGTGCCTTGCATTGCTTACTTTATACATCAAATATGTCAACTGCTTAGTTTAGACATGCTTTGTGTGAATGCCATCTGTTTAGTTTATTCATCGTTTATGTGAATTATGCAATGCCATCTTGTTTAGCCAGGCATCATATATGTGAATTTTGCAATGCCATCCTGCTTAGCCAGTCATCTTATATGTGAATTATATCAGGCCATCCATTTTTTTCATTATGTATTACATTTGTCAACAACGTTAGTACATTCAACTACTCTTCGTGTGCATCAGCCATTTGACACGGTGATGGAAAATTCTGGAGTGAAAACAAGGTCTTCAGAGCAGACTATGCTATCTAACGAAGCGCATATCTTGCTGGTTACGGATAGCTCCTCAGAGGAGGATTCAAAGACAGATGACCAGTCCTATTCCCCCCAGAGGTGCATGCTCTAACTTGGCAGGGTTATGTTGCTCATATCGTGCATATGGTATCTTGCATTGCTATGTCATTTGCTTAGTTTAGACATGATTTGTGTGAATGCCACCTGTTTAGTGTTTAATTACCATATATGTGAATTATGCAATGCCATCTTTTTGCAAGACATTATATATGTGAATTATGCAATGCTATCTTGTTGCAAGGCATTATATATGTGAATTATGCAATGCCATGCTGTTTAGCCAAGTGTCATATATGTGAATTATATCATGTCGTCCTTTTTTGTATTTCTCATTGCTTTTGTCGACAATGTTTGTATATTCAACTGCTCTTCCTGTGCATCAGCCATTTGAATTGGTGATGGAGAAATCTGGAGTGAAAACAAGGTCTTCAGAGCAGACAATGCTACCTGGTGAAGCAGATATGTCGTTGGTTACAGATAGCTCTTCAGAGGAGGATTCAGAGGCAGATGACCAGCCCTATTATCCCCCTGAGGTGTATGCACAAACTTGGCAGGGTTATATTACTCATATCATGCATATGTTGTATTGCAATGCTTAGTTTTTACATCATATACACGATGTTGAATGCCATCTCCTTAGTTGACACATCATATATGCGATTACCTTCTGCTCACTTCCTTAGTATATAAATCATATATTTGAATTATATCATGCCATGATGTTTACATAGACAGCATGTATCTGAATTATGGCATGCCAACCCATTTTCTAAAGACATAATATAGTTATATCATCTCATCCTGTTCACATAGTCATCATATTTTGAATTCTGTCATTCTATCCGTGAATTATATCATGCCATCATGTTTCCATCGACGGCCTGTTTGTGATTTATGGCATGCCAACCACTTTAATAGACACATCGTATAGTTATATCATGTCATCCTGTTTACATAGTCATCATATTTTGAAGTATGTCATTCTATCCTGTTTATTTAGCCATCATACATGTGAAATTGTGTCATGCTATCCTGTTTAATTAGCCATCATATATTTGAAATTATGTCCTGCTATTCTGTTTGGTTAGACAACATAAATGCGAATTATTTCATGCCCTATTTTCTTCCCTACTATCCATTGCACCTGTCTATCTTACAATGTCTGTACATTCAATTACTTTTCTTGTTTATCAGCCATTTCAATTGGAGGGGGTGATGGAAGTATCTGTGGGAGTAAAAACACGGTCTTCAGAAAAGATCGTGCTACCTGTCGATGGAGATAGAACCACGGTTGTACTTGCCCAAGAACCAGCCCCACCACACATAACCCAGACTCACGCAGATTGTACCCCTACCCAGTTGGACAGAGAACCAGCTACACCCCTTCTAACCCCAACCCCAGCAGATAGTAACCCAGTTCCCGTTGACACAGCACCGTCTCCACCACAGAGCACCCAAACACGAGTTGTTAGTAAGGCAACTGCAGTGCCCAAAGCACGAGGACCACCACTCCGAACCCCAAGTCAACGCTTAAAGCAGAAGAAGAATTGTTCTCAGGTCAGGTTCCGTAGCTATGGTTCATACTGCTTTGCTCTTGCATCACTGTATTTACTCATACCAACTAATTTCAAATTTGAAGGATGCAATTGAAACTCCAATGGCGCAACAGGTATGTTTTAAACCTGTTTCTTTAACGTGTTTGCTGTTATAACGTGCTCTATGTTGATTTCAGTTTCAATTGAATAAACAGTTATGTTCTCATGCCATGCACATTACAAGTGTTTTTATTGCTGTGTAGTTTCCCACACTTATATTCTGTCTATGCTGCTTTGTCTTAAATAGATATGATTCGAACTATATCTATCTTGATTTGGCAACATAAACTAGAATGATATAGACCATACAGTGACCATACTACATAGATATATGTTTGTTTCATGCTGTTATCCTGTCCACCTTACTACTGAACTGGTTTACCAAAATGAGTTTCATATACTACATTGTAAACATGTGATGTGTTTGTTTGTTTCTCCTTTAGAACGCGGATAAAATATTGGACAAGAGTACCCCGTTATGCAATGGTAAAGGAAGTAATGCAGATCAGGTTCAAGATAGTGAGACATCCATGTTGTTCTCCCAGAAAGCTGATAAAAACTATATTGAAGACACTGAGACAACCCCAAAGTCCTGTCTTGATGTAGTGTTCGAGTTACTGGCTACTACTGCTGGCACTAGCTCTTCGTACTTGCTACCCGAACCAGTTCGGCTTCTTGAGTCTCAACTTCAAGTTAAAAGACATCGATCAGATGTTATGCGACAGGAAGCCGAAGGACTGAGGAAGTCCCTGCAGAATTCAGATGCATACTTTCTGGTGCAACAGCAAGTGCTGGAGGATTTAAGCGCCAAACAAGAGAAAGTTAATAAGCTTGCTAAGCATCTTGCCAGCATTATGGGTACCCAGGATATTGTTTGTTGAGCTCTTCTGAACTGGTTTCAGTTCTGGACTTGTTTTGTTGCGGCGTTTATATGCTGCTTTGTTCCCTATATTTGCACTAGTGGCGAACTTTGATGCCCAGTGGATGTAATATGTGTAATAGCCGTGATAGCCTAGCGTAAGTTACTTGCTTATTTATTTCTGTTGTCTTGTTTATTTGTTTTCTTGTAGTTAGTGCAGTTCTTTTTCCGTGGTTTGCTAGTGGCCGGAATAACCTATTTTTTAAAACTAGGCCACATTAACAATGGGCTACATATTTACTGTAGGCCTCCTACGGGCCGTAGAAACAATGAGCCTTCTAAGGGCCGTAGACACAATGGGTCTTCTACGGGGCGTAGACACAATGGGCCTTCTACAGGGTGTAGACACAATGGGCCTTCTACGGGCCGTATCATGAATGGGCCTTCTATGGGCCGTATGATCGGTTGGCCAAACATGGGCCAATAACACACCACATTATGGCCGTAAATGGGCTAGAGATGAAATCGTCCGTTCATGGGCCAACCATAACGGGCCATCGTTAATAGGTCGTATTTGATGACGCTATGAAAACGGCCCAACGTATTAACGGGCCACGAACGGGCCGACTGTAACCACGGGCTGTATTTGGCCCACAAGCTGAAAATGACAGTAACGGGCCGAAAGTAAACGAATGCTGGAAATGAGCCCAAGAATAAATGGGCCCTAAGAAGGCCGAAAGATAACATGGGCTGGAAACGGCCCAACGGAATAATGGTACGTTAATCAGTATAAAGTGATACACTGTTCATTACGGGCCAGTTTTACCACGGGCCGTTAATGAGTCGAGGGTTACTGAGGGCCTCATATGGGCCAAAAGACGTCATGGGCCATACATGGGCCAGAAGTTAAAACGGGCTGGAATTATATTGGACGGCCCAGATGACGCTACTGGGCCTAATTCGGATAGGCCGTAAACGGGCCCCGGGTTAGCGGGCTGTAAATGGGCTATATGCGAACAGGCCGTTAACAGGCTTGCTGTGGGCCGGTCGCCACCTTTTGACCAAGTCAAACGGGCCGGCCTTATCACAGGAATGGGCCTCTGTTGGGCCGTGCCACGTGTCGACGTATCATAGGCGCTTTGGGTCCAATGAGTGGATGACGTCTGTCCCAACGGTGAGCTGACACGTGTTTCCTCCAGCCAATGATGATTTTACATGTGGAAAATCCCCATTGGTCGGGGCTGTTAACGGGTTATCGGATCCAAAACCAGACCCGATAGCTTAACGGCGTTCCGTTACGGTGGATGCCACGTGTCGGTCACCCTTGACGAAAGCACTTCTATGACGCGCGATTTATCGTCATGGAAATGGACACTTCCATGATGATAATTTTGGTAATGTCATGGAACACTTCTACGACAGCACAGGTATGACTATCTTGATTCTATCATAAATTTGTCATGGATGTACATGCATGACAGAAAACATGACCTACTGTGACAAACACGTATCATCATGGAAGTGTATTTTTTAGTGATATTGCCTTGCATGATCATGTAGTTGACATCGTATTTGTGGCAAAGCCACCATGCATAATTTATCATACATGTCACTCTTGATTCAATGCCCATCCCGGTACACTGCCGGAGGCACTCATATAGAGTTATATTTTGTTCTAGTATCGAGTTGTAATCTTCGAGTTGTAAATAAATAGAAGTGTGATGATCATCATTAATAGAGCATTGTCCTGAAAAAAAGAAAAAAAAAAGAAAGGCCAAATAAAAAGGGAGAAAAGAAATAAAAGGGACAATGCTACTATCCTTTTTTTCCACACTTGTGCTTCAAAGTAGCACCATGGTCTTTATGATAGAGAGTCTCTTATTTTTTCACTTTCATATACTAGTGGGGATTTTTCATTATAGAACTTGGCTTGTATATTCCAACAATGGGCTTCCTCAAATGCCCTAGGTCTTCGTGAGCAAGCAAGTTGGATGCACACCCACTTAGTTTCTTTTGTTGAGCTTTCATACATTTATAGCTCTAGTGCATCTGTTGCATGGCAATTCCTACTCCTTGCATTGACATCAATTGATGGGCATCTCCCTAGCCTGTTGATTAGCCGCATCAATGTGAGACTTTCTCCTTTTTTGTCCTCTCCACACAACCCCATCATTATATTCTATTCCACCCAAAGTGCTATGTCCATGGCTCACGCTCATGTATTGCATGAAAGTTGAAAAAAGTTTGAGATTACTAAAGTATGAAACAATTGCTTGGCTTGTCATCGGGGTTGTGCATGATGAGAGCATTTTTGTGTGACGAAAATGAAGCATAGCCAAACTATATGATTTTGTAGGGATAAGCTTTCTTTGGCCATGTTATTTTGAGAAGACGTAATTGCTTAGTTAGTATGCTTGAAGTATTATTATTTTTATGTCAATATTAAACTTTTATCTTGAATCTTTCGGATCTGAACATTCATGCCACAATAAAGAGAATTACATTGAAAATTATGTTAGGTAGCATTCCACATCAAAAATTCTGTTTTTATCGTTTACCTACTCGAGGACGAGCAGGAATTAAGCTTGGGGATGCTTGATACGTCTCCAATGTATCTATAATTTTTGATTGTTCCATGCTATTATATTATCTGTTTTGGATGTTTAATGGGATTTTATATACCTTTTTATATTATTTTTGGGATTAACCTATTAACCGAAGGCCCAGTGCAAATTGCTATTTTTTGCCTATTTCAGTGTTTCGCAGAAAAGGAATATCAAACGGAATCCAAACAGAATGAAACCTTCGCGAGAATCGTTTTTGGAACAAACGCAATCGAGGAGACTTGGAGTGGACGTCAAGGAAGCAACGAGGCGGCCACGAGGTAGGAGGGCGCGCCCAGGCGGGGTAGGCGTGCCCCGCACCCTCGTGGGCCCCTCGTGGCTCCACCGACCTACTTCTTTCGCCTATATACTCATATACCCTGAAAACATCCAGGAGCACCACGAAACCCTATTTCCACCGCCGCAACCTTCTACACCCATGAGATCCCATCTTGGGGCCTTTTCTGGCGCTCTGTTGGAGGTGGAATCGATCACGGAGGGCTTCAACATCAACACTGTAGCCTCTCTGATGAAGTGTGAGTAGTTTACCACAGACCTTCGGGTCCATAGTTATTAGCTAGATGGCTTCTTCTCTCTCTTTGGATCTCAATACAAAGTTCTCCTCGATTCTCTTGGAGATCTATTCAGTGTAATTCTTTTTGCGGTGTGTTTGTCGAGATCCGATGAATTGTGGGTTTATGATCAAGATTATCTATGAACAATATTTGCTTCTTCTCTGAATTCTTATATGCATGATTTAATATCTTTGCAAGTCTCTTCGAATTATCAGTTTGGTTTGGCCTACTAGATTGATCTTTCTTGCAATGGGAGAAGTGCTTAGCTTTGGGTTCAATCTTGCGGTGTCCTTTCCCAGTGATAGCAGGGGCAGCAAGGCACGGATTGTATTGTTGCCATCGAGGATAAAAAGATGGGTTTTATATCATATTGCTTGAGTTTATCCCTCTACATCATGTCATCTTGCTAATGCGTTACTCTGTTCTTATGAACTTAATACTCTAGATGCATGCTGGATAGCGGTCGATGTGTGGAGTAATAGTAGTAGATGCAGAATCGTTTCGGTCTACTTGTCACGGACGTGATGCCTATGTTCATGATCATGCCTAGATATTCTCATAACTATGCACTTTTCTATCAATTGCTCGACAGTAATTTGTTCACCCACCGTAGAATATGCTATCTTGAGAGAAGCCACTAGTGAAACCTATGGCCTCCAGGTCTATTTTCCATCATATTATTTTCCTATCAACTAGCTATTTCTATTTTGTTTATTTTGCAATCTTTACATTCCAATCTATACAACAAAAATACCAAAAATATTTATCTTATTATCTTTATTAGATCTCACTTTTGCAAGTGGCCGTGAAGGGATTGACAACCCCTTTATCGCGTTGGTTGCAAGGTTTTTGATTGTTTGTGCAGGTACTGGGGACTTGCATGTAGTCTCCTACTGGATTGATACCTTGGTTCTCAAAAACTGAGGGAAATACTTACGCTACTTTGTTGCATCACCCTTTCCTCTTGAAGGGAAAACCAACGCATGCTCAAGAGGTAGCAAGAGCTGTGGGCCAATAGAATCCTTGCCGGAATGCTTTCCCAACTAATGCCCCTGATCTAATGTGGGAGCCGCACATGCCTTTGTGTATCTTAGCCAGCGGTTCCTTCACTTCCCGGCAGACACACTTCAATTTCACACCGTTGGGCCTCCTTCTGTACAGAGTGTCATCGACAAATTGATACATACTGGCCCTCCAGGCTACTTTCTCAGCTTCATCTTGGTCGCCCGGAAGCTCTCCGGTTTGGAGGAAGTGGACAATGTGCCTTGCCCAAGTTGGAGCCTATGGCTCGGCAACGAGGACTAGCGGCACCTCCTCTGCTGCGGGAGCACATGCCTCGTTCACGGGGTCCATGGGCCCGGTTGGAGGGGGTGGTCCGGCAGGCTGTGAGGAGTTGTTTCCGGCAGGGTCTCTGACGGGAGCGGACGGCTCTACCAGGAGAGGCTTACCGTAGCCCGACTTTCTCCTTTTCCTGGCCATTGTTGCTGGGGATACGGAGGGCTGAGTGAGATGGAGAACAAAAGTCCCTGGTTCCACAGGAAGATTCTGCGCAGCACACTTTGACAGATGATCAGCTATGCTGTTTTACGCACGGGGTACGTGACCTATTTGCAATCCGTCAAATTGCTCCTCCAATCTCCTCACTTCCTTGATGTATGCCTCCATCAATGGACTTTGGTAATCCTTGTTGACTTGTCTCACCACAAGCTGTGAATCTCCTCGAACGATCAGCTTCTTAATTCCCAATTCAGCTGCAATCCTGAGCCCGACAAGGAGCCCTTCATACTCAGATGTATTGTTGGTTGCTTCATTCTTGGCAAAATGCATTTGAATGACGTACTTCAAGTGCTCCCCGAAGGGGGCAACAAGAAGCACGCCAGCTCCTACACCTTGTAGGGAAAAAGGACCATCAAAATACATAATCCATTCTTGGGGCGACTCCTTGCCGGGGATAACTGTCTCTGTTACTTCCTCATCAGGTGCTGGCGTCCATTCTAACAATAAACTCTGCCAATGCCCTGCTCTGAATAGTTGACGTGCTCTCAAACTTCAAACCAAAGCTAGATAACTCCAAAACTCTGTAACGCCTCGGATCTGATGCGCCAGGTGTCTTCCAGTTATTCGCCGGCGTTGCCATGTCTTTTGCTTGCGTGTTGCATTTTGCCATGTCATCATATGCATTGCATCCTGATATTTTCAAAACTTGCATCCGGTCTTTTTCCCCGTTGTCCGTTTCGTGTTCCGACACTCCCACACGCGCCCGTTGCACCTCTCAGACCTCGTGTCGTGAGTGGCGTAAAAATGTTCTCGGAATTGGATGAAAGTTGGCGTGCGGTCTTATTATAGTGTAGGTAGACCGCCTGTCCAATTTCATCACATTCGGAGTCCGTTTGATAGCCCAACCGTTATTCATACAACCGCAAGATAGCCGGTGTATTCGTCGGGTGTTTTCAGTCTCCAAAAACCCGTGCCGGGCTGCTATCTCTTCTCTCCTTAAAGCCTAGCCCATCTACACAGCCCACTAGCCACTCACCTAGTCCCTCTCCGCTACGGAGCAAAACCCCCAACCCTAGCCCCCTTTTGCTATATATAGACCCCTCCTTCCAAATTTGGGCTAATCTAGCCCTCCACCAACCTCCCCCTCGAATTCTGCGCCTCCAGCCGCCTCCTCCATCGCTTTCAGCACCGGACCTGCCCTTCACCGCCACTTGTCGCCGCCCCACTTGCCAGCGCCGCCGC
>NC_057799.1:241603063-241609790 GCF_018294505.1 Triticum aestivum
GCGAAGCCCGCGGGAGGCCCGCCCCAGGCTGCCCCGGGCCCGAGCGCCTCCGCGCCCCCCGCTCCCTCGCTCCCGATTTGGATCGAGAGGAGGAGCCCGAGCTCCCGACCTCCCCGTCTCCTCCTCGCCGCCATCCTCCGGTGACCGGAGCGCCTCGCCGCCGCCCCAGCAGGCCGGACCCCTCGCGCCTTGCTCCTCCCTCTTCCTTCTCCCCTTCTCCTTCCTCTCTCTCATGCCTCATCTCTCTCTGTCCATGGACAGGAGCTTCTCCCGTTGGCCATGGAGCCCTCAACCCCAAGCTCGTCGTTCGTCGCCGTCCGCCGCCGGATCCTCGACCCCGACTGCCGGATCCGGTTGCCCCGCGCCCGATCTACCCATTCCCGGCCTTCCCGAGTCCTCCCGGAGTCCCGGCTCACCGCCGCAGGCCATGGAGCTTCGTCAACCCCCGTCCTGGAACTCCCTGTCCCGAATTTCGCTGGGTAAAAAAAACCACAAGTCCCTGGATTTTATCATTTTCATGCCTTGTACTTCATGTCGTAACTTTCTGTCCGTAGCTCTGATTCATGCATATGATATATGAAAGTGTTCATTGTGAGATGCTCTTCACTTTGTTTCATTGTGCCATGCTTGTTTGAGTTCATCTTGATGCTCTAATCATCGTTGCAAGAATGCTCTATGATGTTATCTGCTGCCTGTTAACAGAACTTGATGATTTGTCTTTTTCATTGCATTTTGTGTGTGCATCCTATGAGCATCAGCTCTACATGTGTTTTGCACTACATCATGCCATCTTTACAGGGGTGCTTGTCTTGTATTTTTGTGATATATGTGGTGACTAGCACAAGCATGCAAAGTAGCGTCCATGATGTTCCTGATTTCTGTGACTTGGTCATTTCTGCATAGTCCGAGTCTGTTATATTTTGTTGCTATGTTGCCATGCTTCTACCATGAGTTCTATACATAATCTGGAGATGTTCACTAAGGATGTTTTGTTATACATGTTATGCTCTATGCATCCATTCCCTTGGTTGCATTTATAGCCTGATTTGTCTTGTTGTAATCATGCTCTAAACTTGCTCAATAATGTTGCTGTCAGCCTGTTAACATTAAGTTCAGTTTTGTCATGTGTTTTGCTAGTGTTCTATGTGTCCTATGGACCTGTTCTTGCTATCCTTAGCTTCATACTAATGCCTTCTTACTGTTGGTTACCTTGCCATGCCGTGTAATGCTCTGTACTGAGTTGTACAAGCTCACCAATATGCCTACTTATCGTTGTTCCTGCCATGTGCTATTATTTTCACCAAGTCTGAATCTGTCATATCATTCGCCATGTTTGCATGGATCCTACCATCTTTTCTGTTGATCTTTGGAATATGTTCAGTAAGGGAGTTTTGTTCTTTGTCTTTAGTGTTAGCATTTCATGCCTTCGTTTTCCATGATAGCTTGCTGTAACATGTAGTTTTATAGCTCTAAACATTGCAACCTGATGTTATTCCTGCCATGTCCTGTGATTTCTGCTAAGTCTGTGAAACTGTTATTATTTGCAATCTTGCCATGTCCTTTTGAGCATATTCTACTGATTTCTGGAGTTAGCTCAGTGTTCATGTTTTAAAATGCTTTACCTGCACATCACATCCATGTCATTTGTTTTGATGTTGAGGTGCTATAGCATGTTGTTTGGATACTTGCAAGTTGTCTAGTTGTTGTTTTGGACAGCTTGTCCTTTAAACTTGTTTCATGTGTATGTGTTGAACCGTTGCTCCGTTTTGAGTGTGGTCTACATGAAACTTGTTTAGTTTTGCATGTAGTTTCATGTTACCTTGTTGCATCCATGTTTTGAATGTGTTTGCTTGATGTTTGAATGCATTTTGTATCAATGCCATGTTTAACTTGTTTTGCTCATATCTTCTAGGCCGTAGCTCCGAATCTAATGCACTTTATATGTAACTTGACTAGAATTTCATGTAGATCATCGTGGTGCATCTTAACTTGCTGTTTAACAACTTGAACACTAGGTTTATTCAGATCTGGACCAATTTCGAAATTTGCATATGGGGACTTACCGGAATGGTTATATGTTGTTTCCGGCCTCATTTAAACTTGCTTTGATGTGTTGTTCTTGTATGCCTCATCTCTTGCCATGAGTAGCTTCATGTAGCCTTGTCATACATCATACTTGGTTGAGCATCATGCCTTGTTCATGTGTGGTGTGTTTACCATGGTGGGTGCTTCTTCTCAATAGTTCCCGTTTCGTTGCGATCATGAGGATTCGTTCGACTACGCTTGGTTCGTCTTCGTGGCTTCATCTTCTTCATGGAATCGTTCTTCTTCCTAGCGGGATTTCAGGCAAGATGACCGTCACCTTGGATCTCACTACTATCATTGCTATGCTAGTTGCTTCGTTCTATCGCTATGCCGCGTTACCTACCACTTGCTTATCAAGCCTTCCAAATTGCCATGAACCTCTAACCTTTGTCACCCTTCCTAGCAAACCGTTGTTTGGCTATGTTACCGCTTTTCTCAGCCCCTCTTATAGCGTGCTAGTTGCAGGTGAAGATGAAGATTGCTCCATGTTGGATTATGTTTATGTTGGGATATCACAATATCTCTTATATTATTAATACATCTATATACTTGGTAAAGGGTGGAAGACTCGGCCTTATGCCTGGTGTTTTGTTCCACTCGCCGCCCTAGTTTCCGTCATATCGGTATTATGTTCCCGGATTTTGCGTCCCTAACGTGGTTGGGTGTTATGGGAACCCCTTGACAGTTCGCTTTGAATAAAACTCCTCCAGCAAGGCCCAACCTTGGTTTTACATTTGCCTAACAACCTATTACCCCTTCCCTTGGGTCGGCCAACCCGAGGGTCATCTTTATTTAGCCCCCCGGGCCAGTGCTTCTCTAAGTGTTGGTCCGAACCGAGCCGCCTGCGGGGCCACCTCGGGGAAACTCGAAGTCTGGTTTTACTGGTAGCCTGTCTCATCCGGTGTGGCCTTGAGAACGAGATATGTGCAGCTCCTATCGGGATTGTCGGCACGTCGGGCAGTCTTGCTGGTCTTTTTTTACCATTGTTGAAATGTCTTGTAACCGGGATTCCGAGACTGATCGGGTCTTCCCGGGAGAAGGAATATCCTTCAATGATCGTGAGAGCTTATCATGGGCTAAGTTGGGACACCCCTGCAGGGTTTTGAACTTTCGAAAGCCGTGCCCGCGGTTATGTGGCAGATGGGAATTTGTTAATATCGGGTTGTAGTAAACTTGAAGTAAACTCTTCTAAAATACACGAACTGCATGCATAACCGTGACTGTCTCTTTTCGGGGTTGTTCGAGAGGAGAACACAGGTTTTTGGGTTATGTTTGACGTAAGTAGGAGTTCAGGATCACATCTTGATCATTACTAGTTGGCGACCGTTTGTTTAGCTCCTCTCCTCGCTCCTGTTTCATAAGTTAGCCACCATACTGTGCTTAGTCGCTGCTGCAACCTCACCACTTTACCCCTTCCTTACCCATTAAGCTTCGCTAGTCTTGATACCCATGGTAATGGGATTGCTGAGTCCTCGTGGCTCACAGATTACTACAACAACAGTTGCAGGTACATGTTATGCGATGATCATGATGCGAGAGCGATGTTTACTTGTTTTCGGAGTTCTTCTTCTGCTTCTTCTTCGTTCAGGGGATAGGTTCCAGGTCGGAAGCCTGGGCTAGCAGGGTGGGTATTGTTTGAGTTTCTGTTTATGTTTCATCCGTAGTCGGATGTTGTTCTCATGTATGTTGATGTATTCTTTGGGGCGTTTGTGCCTTATGTATGTATCCCCAACTATTATGTAATGGTGTGATGTAATGATATCCACCTTGCAAAAGAGTTTCCAATATGCGGGTCTATCCTTGGTGGGACCTTCGAGTCACTCTCGGATAGGGTCGCATATTGGGCGTGACAAACTCACTCCACTATTCTGTTGGTAGCCTTAGGGTTTCGGAGTATCCTTTGCAACAGAAAACGAGTAACAACCGTGATCTCATGGGCTTGGAAGTAGTGGCGAAGTTTCCTTGAGGCCATAACGAGACTAAAGATCAATTCTGCATGCCAGAGTATCTCGATCTAGCCCCCTGTAATAAGGAGTTGACGAAGTACACTGGGCGCTGCACCACTTTATTCCTTGCCGCGTCCTTGGAGTTGCACTCGTTGTCGTGCTTATCGCTGTCTCGATCCTTTTCTGACTCTGCCGGTCTCTGCTCACTTTCTGCCTTATCCACTTCTCGTTGTGCTACCAAGGCCGCACTGACCACTTGGTTGGTTGCCGACAAGTATAGCAGCAACGATTCCTGGGGTTTGGGAGCAACCAAGGTAGGCACAGAGGACAAGTAGGCCTTTAACTCTTGCAAAGCTACATTTGCTTCTGGGGTCCACTTCATAGGACATGCCTTCTTCATTATTTTGAAGAACGGCAGGGCACGCTCGGCAGTGGAGATGAATCTGCTTAGCGCGGCAACACATCCTGTCAAACGCCTCACATCTTTAACTCTCCTTGGCGCTTGGATCTACTCGATGGCCTTGATTTTGTCGGGGTTGGCTTCGATCCCGTGATTGGATACAAAGAATCCAAGTAACTTGCCGGAGGGAACACCAAATACACACTTCTCTGGGTTGAGCTCCAGGTTGATCTTGCGCAGATTAGCAAATGTCTCCTCCAGATCTTGAAGGAGGGTGGCCTTATCCTTGGTCTTGATCACAATATCATCCATATAGGCTTCTATGTTTGTGTGCAACTGTGGCTCAAAACCAATCTAGACTGCTCTTGCAAAAGTGGACCCAGCACTCTTTAATCTGAATGGCATGCGGACAAAGCAGTACGTACCACATGGATTGATGAACACCGTCTTCTCTTCATCTTCCTTGGACATGAGGATTTGGTGATACCCAGACTACACGTCCAGAAAGGAGAGCAAATCACAACCTGAAGTGGAATCCACAATCTGGTCGATACGCGACAAGGGAAACGGGTCTTTCGGGCAAGCCTTGTTGAGATCTGTGAAATCTATGCAAAGCCTCCACTTCCTGTTAGCCTTCTGGACTACTACTAGATTTGCCAACCATGTGGGGTGCAGCACTCCCCTGACCAAACCAGTTGCCTCCAGTTTATTGATCTCTTCTGCAATGAACTGTTGTCTCTTCAAGGCCTGCTTCCGGACATTCTGTTTGACAGGTCGGGCATGTGGGCAGACAGCAAGGTGGTCTCGATTACCTCCCTCGGTACACCGGGGATATCAGATGGTTGCCAGGCAAACACATCGACATTCGCCCGCAGGAAGGCAACAAGCGCGCTTCCCTATTTGTCATTGAGGGTGGCGCTGATAGTGAAAGTACCATCAACGCAGCCAGCCCTGTCGGGACCTTCTTCACTTGGGGTGCGGCGACCTTGGATCTCTTGTTGTTAGAACACTCCGGCACGTCATCAACGGGTGACGTGCACTCGGAGGGGGCACGCTTCCCAGACTCTTTGCCGGAGTCCCTACAATCTCTCTTCTTTCCTTTACTTTCCTTGGTGGTAGGTGCCGCTGCCGGTGTCTCTGCCGCGACTGCGTCCCGGTACATCTTGTCCACACAAATGATTGCATCATTCTCATCCGATGGGATGGTGATGACTCCCAGTGGCCCAGGCATCTTCACGATGTTGTAGGCATAGTGGGACGCCGCCATGAATTTAGCCAGGGTCGGGCACCCAAGAATACCATTGTACAGCAGCGGTAGAACAACTACATCAAACACAATCCTCTCAGTCTGGTACTTCAGTTCTCCCCCAAACGTTACCGGCAACGTGATATTTCCCTTAGGACGGCTCCTACCGGGATTAACTCCTTGAAATGTGTCGGTAACCTCTAGCTCTTCCTCTCCTATCTGGAGCTTGCTGATAATTGCCGGGGAAATCAGATTCAACCCGGCTCCGCCGTCCACCAGCATCTTTGTGACCTTGAGGTTCCGAATTGTTGGGGAGACCAACAATGGCAAACACCCTACCGCAGTGGTATGGCTAGGATGATCTTTCGCGTCAAAGATGATGGGTGTACGGGACCATTTGAGCGGCTTCCAGGCCTCTAGTGCTGGTTCCATGGTGTTGACTTCCCGTGCCCATCGCTTGAGCTGGCGCTGAGAAGTGTGCAGAGATGCACCTCCATCAATGCATAGCGCGTTTTTGGCCTTCTGAAACTCCTGCTCACTGGTTTCCTCTTCATCCCCTCCATCACTCTCACCATCATAGGCTTCCTTCTCTCGACCTCTGGCGGGCTTTCCTTGGTTCCGAAAGGGTTTACCGGTGTTGGGGTACAAAAGTAGGGGTCCCTTTTTGTACCCATTTACTTGTGCGCGGGCAGTCGCAGCCCCACACCCCTGGCGGCGCTTGGCGGGGCAGAGGAAGCAAAGGCACAAGACGACCAAAGCAACGCCAGAAACACAAAGAGCAGAAGGGCGAGGTGGACTCCCCCGGCAAGGCCCTTGCCGGGGCAGCATCCACAGCCCCGGCAAGAACCTTTTTGGGGCAACTTGCCCAACGCCAGCAGGGCTGCCACCCTTGAGCCTGAGAGTTTTGACGCCCTCAAACACATTGCTACCAAAGCTCGGGAGGCGCCTCCGTGGTGGCATGCAGATCTTTGTGAAGACAAAGAACATGCAAGACTAGATGAGAATCACAAGACGAAGATCCTCGGCAAGATCCTTGCCAAGGATACCCAC
>NC_057799.1:241610058-241611459 GCF_018294505.1 Triticum aestivum
ACCCATGCCGAAGACATCCACGGGGCCACAGCCAGGCCCACACCAGCCAAGACTCCACCATCGTTCCCATGCAGCTGCCAGCCCACCAACTAGGCGAGCACCTGCATGGTGACGTGCGGCCTCTAGGCCACCTCAGCAAGCACTTGCGTGGTGTCATGCAGATCTTCGTGAAGACTCTGCCACCGCACCAACTCAGCAGCCAGCCAGCCAGCGTGGCGCTACAAGCCTCGTCAGCTCGGACGTGCGTCGAAGCCAGGCGAGGCGGTGACAGCTGGGACGAGCTTCCTTGCAGTCCTCGATAAAGCAAGAAGGGCACGTCAGCAGCACATTAAATGCGTTTGTCCTACGGTGCCAGGAGATAGACTCGACTATTGTACAACTTTCCACCTCATGTGTGCCACTGTGGCAGCCCCTTTTGACTATAAAAGGAGGCCCGCGGTGTACTGAGAAAGGATTCGGACTTTTTGGACCCTGCACGCCTTGTAGCTAGTCCAAGAACACCAGATAAACAGAAACCAGCAGGAGTAGGGTATTACGCATCACTTGCGGCCCGAACCTGGATAATCCCCCTGCGTTGATCTCTCAATCCCGCTCTTTCCACAGCCCCGCACCCGCCAATCGTAGCAAAAGGGATTCCTCGTGATCCCGTAGGTGTCGTTTCCCTCGACATCTTTGGCGCACTAGGTAGGGGGCGCAAGCTATGAAAATCCGGTTTGGACGTTAGCACACCGAATTCATCATCACCATGGCCCCAAGAAAAAGGGGACCACAGCGATCGGCTCGTCTGGGGTCGGCCCGTCCGCGCCAGCACGAGCAGGCGGCCGGGTGGCCACGGATGGGGCCGGAGACGTGGCCCGCAAGCATCCACGACATTCTGGCGATCGGAGCCATGCGAGCGGCATCGTCCAAATCTGCTGGTTCCGAGGGCGGGGCCGTGCTACCCACGGGCGGCGCAGCAGCCTCTACGGCACCCCAGCTGGCGCCCGCGTCACGCCCTTCCCAGGCCGCGCGCGATGAGCAACACCGCGATGCCGGAGCCCCCGGGCACCGCCGCGGAAAGAGCCATGTGTGCCGCTCGCAGGACGAACCAGGCCTGCGTGCGCGCTCAAACGCCGGTGCAGGCGGCGTGCGACTGCGGGACCGCGATAGAGCCCCTTCTAACCCGGTTAGAAGTCGGAGCGCGTCGCGGTCTACGCAGATCTCACCGCCTCCTACGCTAGCAGAAGCGCTGGCGCGCGTGCAGCTGCTCCTCGACTTCCCCCCTTGCTGTGGAGAAGCTCGACGAGTGGAGAGCCACCATTCGAAGCCTTGTCAGCTTCGCCAACAAAGACGAGCTGCTCCCAACGGGACCCTCGCACCGGCGTCCTGACGAGCCGGTGCATGCCGGCGGTGGGGGGACCA